>NC_092230.1:10439105-10447579 GCF_036320965.1 Panulirus ornatus | reverse complement strand
TCTGATATAGACTCTGGTGACAGCATCTGATATAGACTCTGGTGACAGCATCTGATATAGACTCAGGTGACAGCATCTGATATAGACTCAGGTGACAGCATCTGATATAGACTCAGGTGACAGCATCTGATATAGACTGAGGTATTAACAATAAAATGCAACAAGTAGCAGAATTGTTTGCTCAACTAAACCTTGGAAACTGATTTCTTTTTCGTAGAAGTAAACATGATCATTTCTTTTTTCCTAGATTTTCTTCAGTTCTTAACGTTAGAGACTGTCGTGGAGAAGTTAGACTTATGCCAAGTTGCCCCTTGGACGTTCGACCTGACAATCAACCTGAAAACTGTTCTTGTAACCTGATTTAACATGAATCACATCTGAGCTACGTTGAGGCTAGTGAGGTGGTCTAACAGTATCACCTTGAACGAATTGGTTGACTGGTGGTGTCCACAGACTCTTCCTTGTTACTGTGACCCAGTCTACCTTCTTGAATATAACAGTACGACTCCTTCATCACGACCACTGGGTATGATGTAGAGAGTCAGGTCTGCCAGTCAGGTATAAGTGTCCAGTTATAGTGGTAGAGTGTGACACTTTGCTGCCAGTTTTGTAATGCATTACCTGTGGTCCAGGTGTCAACACCGGCTAACGTTATCATGGTAACTGGATAATAGAAACGATTTACATGAGGTTAAGATCTCGTGTGGTTGTATAAGAAATAGATGAAGGATTCTTAAAATGACCGTCTGGGACTGGATGCGACTAGAGACGTGGATGATGTGATGTTGGTGAGCCAGATACGTGGTTGGTAAATTTCGATACAAGTAAATGTAACTGCTGGAAGAATTTGGGTATCAGAGGGACTTGGAAGTCGACATTGTCGCTGGAGTCCCATCCTTGGAGAATAATTCATGAGATGAACTATCTGCTTGTAAATGTTAGTTCATGAATAAGGAAATATTCAGCAAGCTCTTCACATCCTACATAATGCCAAAACTACTATATTCCTCTGAAGTTTGGTCACTCTACTTAAAGAAACACAGAGAGCTGATTGAGAAGGTTCAGAGGAGGGTCACAAAGATGGTACCAGGGTTATAAGAGTAGCATTACAGAGAAAGCTAGGGGGGATGGGGGCTTTGAATCTGTCCATCTTGAAAAAGAGAGGAGTGAGGGGTGATCTGATCGCAAATCTTTAGATTTATGAAATGTAGACACAGTGACAACAGGAATCTACAGTTTCATGAGTCAGATGATATGATACTGTAACTTTCTACAAGGGAGGTTTTATCCATAGGCAGTTATCGTCTGTATTTACCAGGCTCTATCCAGGTTCGACTTACGCTTGATGTCTGACCTGTTATGTGAGTTTGATCCAATTTGCTAGAGTCAGTGTAATCTTGGATACGTATAGATATCTACCTTGTCAGCAGTAGTAAGGAATGATATAGGACTCGCGTGTCCTAAACACAGCAGTAATATACACGAGGTTCTCAGCCACACACACACTCACACCTGCTGATCCACCTTTGCCCAGACCATCGACCGAGTCGTTCAAGACTCCTCTTGTCTCACTAGTCGCCTGAGGGAAGCTGGTGGTGTTCTAGGCAGGGTATGGGTCATGATCAGTTGTGTAGCCAGGCACGGGGAGTGAGTGACGGGGTGGACCTGGCACATAACATGAAGCGTTCATAATAACCAAAGCTTGATCATAAGAAGGACTGTTACGAGCTGCTGCTGTGTAACCTGGGGATCCTAACCAAGTATTTGGTATTCACGTGAGCCGTGAACCCTCTAACCACGTGGAGAGGACTCTCAATCACGAATCCACGACCCACTGGTATGATAGTGTGATCTTTGACCTAACCCTGAAGGGTCTAGTCATCATATCTAAGGGTTGCATGGTTATCCCTGAAGGATCGTGCCCACGTACTCAAGGAGATTAAGGAAGTGCATGGCTGGTTATGTGGGACTACATATACTTTCAGACCTTCAGTTAGATGATAATATCTACAGCATACTAAAATCCATCCATGATTTTCTCTTTGATTCTTTTTATTCTGATACGAAAAACCTACCAATATTTTTGTTCGTACCCTAGAGATGTGTGTGTGTGTGTGTGTTTGTGTGTGTGTGTGTGTGTGTGTGTGTGTGTGTGGTCTGGAGTTCCCTGGTCGTGTGGTTCTCAACCGACTTGATATTTCCACCACCCAGGAAGAACCCTAATCCTACCCCATCAATAGCCTAGGTCATTTACTCTGTTCGCCTGAGTTGTCGATTTCAAACACTCGCTGTCTGGGTTCCGGCGTAGAGTATATTCTGATTGGTTCCCACTCGCGCGGCTTCTACACAAGAGCAGTCAAAGATGTTTTTACGATACGTATTATGAAACTTGAGGTAAAGCTTCGTGCATTATAAATGATGCACCAATCATGCTGAGTATATAGAAAATCATGTAATTCTGTAATTATGAGTCATCTTGTATGGCAACTAGATGAATGTTCTCAGAAGCATGATGTAGATCTGTATTGGCGTCTCTTTACTGTATCTTTCTAACATATTGCATCTGAAATTGAGTAATTTTTTTCCTTTCCATTTACGGGAAAAATATTTTGGGCATGAATATAATTGTAAGGTGTGGGTCATATATATATATATATATATATATATATATATATATATATATATATATATATATATATATATATATATATATATATATATATATATATATATATATATATATATATATATATATATATATTTAACTTTCTAAAATGGGAAACAGAAGAAGGAGTCACGCGGGGAGTGCTCATCCTCCTCGAAGGCTCAGACTGGGGTGTCTAAATGTGTGTGGATGTAACCAAGATGTGAAAAAAGGAGAGATAGGTAGTATGTTTGAGGAAAGGAACCTGGATGTTTTGACTCTGAGTGAAACGAAGCTCAAGGGTAAAGGGGAAGAGTGGTTTGGGAAAGTCTTGGGAGTAAAGTCAGGGGTTAGTGAGAGGACAAGAGCAAGGGAAGGAGTAGCAGTACTCCTGAAACAGAAGTTGTGGGAGTATGTGATAGAATGTAAGAAAGTAAATTCTCGATTAATATGGGTAAAACTGAAAGTTGATGAAGAGAGATGGGTGATTATTGGTGCATATGCACCTGGGCATGAGAAGAAAGATCATGAGAGGCAAGTGTTTTGGGAGCAGCTGAATGAGTGTGTTATTGGTTTTCATGCACGAGACTGGGTTATAGTGATGGGTGATCTGAATGCAAAGGTGAGTAATGTGGCAGTTGAGGGAACAATTGGTATACATGGGGTGTTCAGTGTTGTAAATGGAAATGGTGAAGAGCTTGTAGATTTATGTGCTGAAAAAGGACTGGTGATTGGGAATACCTGGTTTAAAAACCGAGATATACATAAGTATATGTATGTAAGTAGGAGAGATGGCCAGAGAGAGTTACTGGATTACATGTTAATTGACAGGCGCGCGAATGAGAGACTTTTGGATGTTAATGTGCTGAGAGGTGCAACTGGAGGGATGTCTGATCATTATCTTGTGGAGGCTAAGGTGAAGATTTGTATGGGTTTTCAGAAAAGAAGAGTGAATGTTGGGGTGAAGAGGGTGGTGAGAGTAAGTGAGCTTGGGAAGGAGACTTGTGTGAGAAAGTACCAGGAGAGACTGAGTACAGAATGGAAAAAGGTGAGAACAATGGAAGTAAGGGGAGTGGGGGAGGAATGGGATGTATTTAGGGAATCAGTGATGGATTGCACAAAAGATGCTTGTGGCATGAGAAGAGTGGGAGGTGGGTTGATTAGAAAGTGTAGTGAGTGGTGGGATGAAGAAGTAAGATTATTAGTGAAAGAGAAGAGAGAGGCATTTGGACGATTTTTGCAGGGAAAAAATGCAATTGAGTGGGAGATGTATAAAAGAAAGAGACAGGAGGTCAAGAGAAAGGTGCAAGAGGTGAAAAAGAGGGCAAATGAGAGTTGGGATGAGAGAGTATCATTAAATTTTAGGGAGAATAAAAAGATGTTCTGGAAGGAGGTAAATAAAGTGCGTAAGACAAGGGAGCAAATGGGAACTTCAGTGAAGGGCGCAAATGGGGAGGTGATAACAAGTAGTGGTGATGTGAGAAGAAGATGGAGTGAGTATTTTGAAGGTTTGTTGAATATGTTTGATGATAGAGTGGCAGATATAGGGTGTTTTGGTCGAGGTGGTGTGCAAAGTGAGAGGGTTAGGGAAAATGATTTGGTAAACAGAGAAGAGGTAGTAAAAGCTTTGCGGAAGATGAAAGCCGGCAAGGCAGCAGGTTTGGGTGGTATTGTAGTGGAATTTATTAAAAGAGGGGGTGACTGTATTGTTGACTGGTTGGTAAGGTTATTTAATGTATGTATGACTCATGGTGAGGTGCCTGAGGATTGGCGGAATGCTTGCATAGTGCCTTTGTACAAAGGCAAAGGGGATAAGAGTGAGTGCTCAAATTCAGAGGTATTAATTTTGTTGAGTATTCCTGGTAAATTATATGGGAGGGTATTGATTGAGAGGGTGAAGGCATGTACAGAGCATCAGATGGGGAAGAGCAAGTGGTTTCAGAAGTGGTAGAGGATGTGTGGATCAGGTGTTTGCTTTGAAGAATGTATGTGAGAAATACTTAGAAAAGGCAAATGGATTTGTATGTAGCATTTATGGATCTGGAGAAGGCATATGATAGAGTTGATAGAGATGCTCTGTGGAAGGTATTAAGAATATATGGTGTGGGAGGCAAGTTGTTAGAAGCAGTGAAAAGTTTTTATCGAGGATGTAAGCATGTTACGTGTAGGAAGAGAGGAAAAGTGATTGGTTCTCAGTGAATGTAGGTTTGCGGCAGGGGGTTGTGATGTCTCCATGGTTGTTTTAATTTGTTTATGGATGGGGTTGTTAGGGAGGTGAATGCAAGAGTTTTTGGAAAGAGGGGCAAGTATGAAGTCTGTTGGGGATGAGAGAGCTTGGGAAGTGAGTCAGTTGTTGTTCGCTGATGATACAGCGCTGGTGGCTGATTCATGTGAGAAACTGCAGAAGCTGGTGACTGAGTTTGGTAAAGTGTGTGAAAGAAGAAAGTTGAGAGTAAATGTGAATAAGAGCAAGGTATAGGTACAGTAGGGTTGAGGGTCAAGTCAATTGGGAGGTAAGTTTGAATGGAGAAAAAACTGAGGAAGTGAAGTGTTTTTAAATATCTGGGAGTGGATCTGGCAGCGGATGGAACCATGGAAGCGGAAGTGAATCATAGGGTGGGGGAGGGGGCGAAAATCCTGGGAGCCTTGAAGAATTGTGGAAGTCGAGAACATTATCTCGGAAAGCAAAAATGGTATGTTTGAAGGAATAGTGGTTCCAACAATGTTGTATGGTTTGCGAGGCGTGGGCTAGGATAGAGTTGTGCGCAGGAGGGTGGATGTGCTGGAAATGGGATGTTTGAGGACAATGTGTGGTGTGAGGGGGGTTTTATCGAGTAAGTAATGTAAGAGTAAGAGAGATGTGGGAAATAAAAAAACGCTTGTTGAGGGAGCAGAAGAGGGGGTTTTGAAATGGTTTGGTCACATTGAGAGAATGAGGTGAGGAAAGAATTTACCAAGAGGAAAATGGTTCGGAGGTGGAGGGGAAGAGAAGTGGGAGACCAAATTGGAGGTGGAGAGATGGAGTGAAAAAGATTTTGTGGGGATCGGGGCCTGAACATGCAGGAGGTTGAAAGGAGGGCAGGAATAGGTGAATTGGATCGATGTGGTAACCGGGTTGACTGCTGTCAGGGGATTGAATCAGGGCATGTGAAGCGTCGGGGTAAACCAGGAAATTGTGTGGCCTGGATGGAAAGGGACTGTGGGTTTCGGCATTATTGCGTGGCCCCTAGAGGCTGTGTAACGAAGGGGGCCTTTTTTGTCTATTCCAGTCAAACCAACCCCGACAATGAGGGGGGGGGGAAGGAATTCCATGGTGGCGGGTGGCGATGGAGGAATGGGGCAACAGTTCGAATGGTGATGGGTAATACTATGGGGTCTGGTTTTATAATATAGTGGACATGAATGTAAGGTATATATTTGCGGGGTGTGGACGTGTGTGTGGCATGGGGGGGGTTGGGCCATTTCTTCGTCTGTTTCCTTGCGCTACCACTCGCAAACTGGGGGACAGCACAAACCCAAAATAGATAGTAAAAAAATTTATATATATATTATAATATAAATATTATAATATATATATAAATATATATAATATATAATATATATATATATGTATATAAAATATATAAATATATATAAAAAAATATATATTATATATATAAAAAATATAAATATATATATATATATAATATATATATATATATTAATATATTTAAATATATATAATATATATAATTAAAATATATATATAAATATATATTAAAATATATATTTATTGTAATATATATTATATATATATTATATAATAATATTATAAAATATATATATATATATATATATAATATATAATAAATATAATATATATATATATAATATATATATATATATTATATATATATAATATATATATATTCCTATGAGTCCAGGGGGGAAAAGGGAAAACACGATAATTTTTCCCAAAGCACTTTATTGTAATAATCACATCACGGGGGAGACGCAAGAGAGAAATAAAGTCGGGTTCAACCCCTCGAAGAGACGAATAGGCGCCATTGGTAGACAGCCCAAAGGGCCAAGACTACAACGAGCGTTCATGAACTTATCATTTTAACAAATTTTCATCAACAATAAGTTATCTAATTTGTATAGACCATCACTGATATCAAGATAAAAAATTTTTTGTGTATCTAAATAAGATTCAATGATTTTCCTCCTGGAAAGAAGTTAGAGTTGATAACTAGATGGCATACTCCAGTCAAAACAATGATCATAGTTTTTACCCGGGTTTAAAAAAGGTATTTTGATTCTGTCCGCTTATACATTTTATGTTTTCTTTAAATCTAAAGAAAGATCCTACCACTGACCAAAATAAAATTTTGACAATTCCACAGGCACTTATAATGCATCAGAGAGTTTTCTGGTGAGTTCCTATTAAGATTCTTTAAAGATTATTGTGCTGAAGGCAAATTTACATTAAAGATTTAAGCAACATGGGAATAAATGAAATCATTATCAAGAGAGAACAAAAGATTCTTCGGGGAGGGGAGGTTTGGGGCCCAACTCATAAAATGAATTCTTGCTAACTTAAGGGGTTTTTTCAATGAAATCGTGATACTTTTAAATTAATCCCAAAAAATATATCTTTATAAACTCATCATCAAAAACTGTGGGCTGCAAATACGTATGACCTAGGAACATGATTAAAGATGATAATTTAACTCATCATGTTTAGATGAGTATAATGGATATAAGCATACATTGGTAGGTTTTCTTATAGCTAAACTTAAACTTGTTTCCTGCCTATGGTTTATATATCAGTCATTTTGTTACAACAAAAGAAAAGCGTAGCTAGGGCGCCATTTGGTAAACCCAAATGACACGAAAGGGGTCGGGGTGCGTTCCAGTCCTGCAACATTCGTATCACGTGGAAAAGAAAGGGAACTACATAACAAATTTTATCAAAAATAAAGTAATCCAATTTGAAAACACTTCACTAATATCAAGGTTATAATTCTTTGTTATTTTATATAGAAATTCCCAAAGATATTTTTCATGATACTGGGTTTAAAAAATTTAAAACTGAGAGGCATTACTCCAGTCAATACAAGAACATAAAATTTTTTTTCGTATTTAAAAAAGGCATTTGTTTCTTCTCCTTTCCTTATAAGTTGTATCTTTGTTGCTTAAATCTAACGGAGATCCTTACCAGTCGCCGACATAAAGTCATCATAGTTTTTTTTTTGGGGTTCCCCGAAACGCACCCTGCGGAACTTTCTGTAAGTTTCCGATTAAATAATACTTATATTGTTTTTTGTTGGGAAAAAAAACATTTGAATTAAGGGGGCTAAATTTTTTTTTTTTATTTTGAACCAGAGGTGGTTTGGGTTTAACTGTATCAAATGATTTTTTTTTTGTCAACTAAGAGATTTTTTCAATAAAAGATCTAGAATAATTCAACTTGGATCCAATAGAGTATAGTAATACATTCAGGGTTTAATGATAATGGATATGTAAAAGCATATATTTGTAGGTTTTCCTATAAGGCAAACTCAAAATTTTTTTCCATCCCAGTGATTTTTTGCAAAACTAAATATGGCAACAACCATTATATCAATTTCCACAATAATGTTGAAAGGAAAAGGGACTAAATTTTAAAAAAAGGGTGAAATGTTTGTATATTTCATTTGTTGCCCAAAAGAAAAAGACCCACTACATACCTAAACTAAATGCATTAGAGGGGAAATATCCTTTAAGTAATTTTTTTCAAAGATTCCATGTTAAGATTTCTTAATACAGGGAAAAGAGGGATACCCATTGCCATAAAACCACAATTTCT
>NC_092230.1:10363019-10439005 GCF_036320965.1 Panulirus ornatus | reverse complement strand
AGGAAGAGAGGAAAGTGATTGGTTCTCGGTGAATGTAGGTTTGCGGCAGGGGTGTGTGATGTCTCCATGGTTGTTTAATTTGTTTATGGATGGGGTTGTTAGGGAGGTAAATGCAAGAGTTTTGGAAAGAGGGGCAAGTATGAAGTCTGTTGGGGATGAGAGAGCTTGGGAAGTGAGTCAGTTGTTGTTCGCTGATGATACAGCGCTGGTGGCTGATTCATGTGAGAAACTGCAGAAGCTGGTGACTGAGTTTGGTAAAGTGTGTGGAAGAAGAAAGTTAAGAGTAAATGTGAATAAGAGCAAGGTTATTAGGTACAGTAGGGTTGAGGGTCAAGTCAATTGGGAGGTAAGTTTGAATGGAGAAAAACTGGAGGAAGTGAAGTGTTTTAGATATCTGGGAGTGGATCTGTCAGCGGATGGAACCATGGATATATATATATATATATATATATATATATATATATATATATATATATATATATATATATATATATATATATATATATACATATATGTTCATTATTTTATTTTTCATTATGCCTTGTCGCTGTCTCCCGCGTTAGCGAGGTAGCGCAAGGAAACAGACGAAAGAATGGCCCAACCCACCCACATACACGTCCACACACTCACATATGCATACCTATGTATTCCAGGGTTTACATATATATACATACACAGACATATACATATATACACATGCACATAATTCATACATGCCGCCTTTATTCATTCACGTCGCCACCTCGCCACACATGAAATGACAACCCCTTCCCCCCACATGGTCGCGAGGTAGCGCTAGGAAAAGACAACGAAGGCCACACTCGTACACACTCAGACTCTAGCTCTCATGTATAATGCACCGAAACCACAGCTCCCTTTCCACATCAAGGCCCCACACAACTTTCCATGGATTACTCCAGACGCTTCACATGTCCTAGTTCAATCCATTGACAGCACGTCGACCCCAACGTACCACATCGTTCCCATTCACTCTTATTCCTTGCACGCCTTTCACACTCCTGCATGTTCAGGCCCCGATCGCTCAAAATCTTTTTCACTCCATCTTTCCACCTCCAATTTGTTCTCCCACTTCTCCTCGTTCCCTCCAACTCTGACACATATATCCTCTTTGTCAATCTTTCCTCGCTCATTCTCTCCATGTGACCAACCCACTTCAAAACAGCCTCTTCTACACTCTCAACCACACTCTTTTTATTGCCACAATTCTCTCTTACTCTTTCGTTACTTCCTTGATCAAACCACCTCACACCACACATTGTCCTCAAACATCTCATTTCCAAAACATCCACCTTCCTCCGCACAACCCTATCTATAGCCCACGCCTCGCAACCATATAACATTGTTGGCACCACTATTCCTTCAAACACACCCATTTTTGATTTCCGAGATTCTGTTCTCGCCTTCCACACATTTTCAACGCTCCCAGAACTTTCGCATCCTCCCCCACCCTATGACTCACTCCTGCTTCCATGGTTCCATCCACAGCCAAATCCACACCCAGGTATCTAAAACACTTCACTTCCTCCAGTTTTTCTCCATTCAAACTTACCTCCCATTTGCTTACCCCTCAACCCTACTGTACCTAATAACCTTGCTCTTATTCAAATTTACTCTCAGCTTTCTTCTTTCACACACTTTACCAAACTCGGTCACCAGCTTCTGCGGTTTCTTACCCGAATCAGCCACCAGCGATGTATCATCAGCGAACAACAACTGACTCACATCCCAAACCCTCTCATCCACAACAGACTGCATACTTACCCCTCTTTCCAAAACTCTTGCATTCACCTCCCTAACAACCCCATCCATAAACAAACCATAAACATCATTCACCCCTGCC
The DNA here is from genome assembly GCF_036320965.1 of Panulirus ornatus. Lineage (NCBI taxonomy): Eukaryota > Metazoa > Arthropoda > Malacostraca > Decapoda > Palinuridae > Panulirus > Panulirus ornatus. The sequence continues at coordinate 10,437,144 of NC_092230.1, read as the reverse complement.
ACAAACCGACATCCACTGAGAACCAATCTCTTTCCTCTCTTCCTATTCGTACACATGCCTTACATCCTAGATAAAAACTTTTCACTGCTTCTAGCAACTTGCCTCCCACACCATATACTCTTAATACCTTCCACAGAGCATCTCCATCAACTCTGTCATATGCCTTCTCCAGATCCATAAATGCTACATACAAATCCATTTGTTTTTCTAACTATTTCTAACTTATTTCTTCAATTCTCCATGGGCTACGCCAGATGCTTCACATTCCCTGGTTCAATCCACTGACACCACGTCTGCCTCGGTGTACCACATCGTTCCAATTCACTCGATTCCTTGCACGCCATTCCTCCTCCTGCATGTTCAGGCCCCGATCGCTCAAAATCTTTTTCACTCCATCCTTCCACCTCTAATTTGGCCTCCCACTTCTCCTCGCTCCTTTTACCTCAAACATATATATATCCTCTTTGTAAATCTTTCCTCACTTATTCTCTCCATGTGTCCAAACCATTTCAAAACACCCTCTTCTGCTCTCTTAACTACACTCTTTTTATAACCACACATCTCTTTTACCCTTCCATTACTTACTCGATCAAACCACCTCACACCACATATCGTACTTAAACATATCACTTCCAACCCATGCACCCTCTTCCGCACAACCCTGTTCATAGCCCACGCCTCGCAACCATATAACATTGTTGGAACCACTATTCCTTCAAAATCACCCATTTTTGCTCTTGGAGATAACGTTCTAGCCTTCCACATATTTCTTTCTTAATTACAGGGAAATGAAGCATGGTAACTTCACATGTGCACTTTCGTATAATTATCACATCTGGGGAGATACAGTAAAGAAATATGAGTCAGTTGATACACAAGGAAGAGACGTAGCTCGGACGTCATTTGTTAAGTAAGTGACTACCCAAATGGCGGTTGGTTGCGTTCAAGTCTGGAAACAAGCTTATCGTAAAATTTATCGTGCGGAAAAGAAAGAAAACTCTTTACAAACTTATCAAAAGTAAACCTTTCCAATTTCAATAGACCTTCACTAATATCAATGTTACAATGCTTTTTGTATTTCATGACGGATGATTCACTGATATTTCTCGAGGTACAAGAGTTATAACTGAAATGGCATTACTCCAGTCAATACAATGATCATAATTTATGATATGATTAAACAAGGCAACTGTCTCTTGTTCTGTTCTTATACTACATTTATATTGCTTAAGTAAACGAGAAAGATCGTTACCAGAATGCCCAACATAAATCTTATCACAATCTTTATATAATACTCTATAAACGCATCCTGTGGAACTTTCTGTTGAGTTCCTTATCAAGCTATTGTTTAAGGTATTGCTGTTTCTGAGGCAACATTTACATTAAAGGATTTAAGCAACATTGGAAGCAAAGAAAAGGCATTGCTAATAGGGAGGACTAAAAGGTTATTAGTGTCAAGAGAAGGTTGAGGTTCAACTTTATAGAATGATTTCTTAGCCAGCTTAAGAGACTTTTCAATAGGATATATTTTCAAACTAATCATCAACAAATTCTAAACTACATATAGGTAATGCCTTAAGGAACATGCTCGTCTGTGTTGAAAATCCTGTCACGTGCGCTCATCACGTCTTCTCTCCCCAGCATTCCAATCATGCGGCAGAATTTGTTGGTTATCCTTGGGACGTAAATATGTGCGTGATATTGTCGCTTGAGCAAGGCCAGAGTGTGTCCATATCGGCTAACGCTCATGAGTGGCTCAACATCCATAAATATGAGGACGTGGCCACCTGGTCAGATCCTGTCGGGAACTTTTTCGCGGTCGGTGATCATCTTCGCAGGCAGTAGCTCGATGTCGTCTGAGCAGTGGCTACAGTTGAGGAGGTCGGCCACATGGCAGCAAGCCTTGATGACTCTCACTCCTCCTCTCTCAACCATGAGGAAGTTTCTGCGTTTGTCAGTAGGCATTTTGATGAACACATCGTGCCCCGCTGCAACTACTCTCTCTGCCACTCGATAAGGATTTCTTGCTCGTATGGAATTTGCAGTCACTCAATCCATCGGATCCAGTTCCATTCGGAAAGGTTCTTTCTGTACTTGAGGATCACCTTTGGGAGTGCATCGTTGCGTCCGGTACCGGTCTTCACTTGGGCCTGGACTAAGGATTCAGTCTTCTATAAAAGTAAAGTTATGGCCTTTATTGTACGTCGCATTGTTGACGCCTCCTATTTCTCTGATTGTGAAGTGATGAACTTTAGGTTCCCTGTAGTGGTTAGGCCTCCTATTTCTTTAGTAGTGAAGTTATGATCTTTGCCTCCCCCCTAGTGGTGTTGCCTTCCATTCTTCTAATAGAGGAGTTATGGCCAGTAGGGTCTCCATAGTAATGATGCTTCCTGTTTCTCTAGTAGTGTGGTTTTGCCCAGTGGCTCCTCCTTAGTGATGTTGCGTCCTATCTCTCTTAGAATAAAGTTGTTCTCTAGTTCCTCTGTAGTGTAGGGAAACCACTAGGCTTAACGTCACTGCCAGAGAAAGAGAAGGCATTACCACTACAGAGGAGCTTGATTCACAACTTCACTACAAGAGAAACAAGAGGCACCATCACTACAGGGAAAGCTACTAAGCATAACTTTACTGCGAGAAAAAGGGAAAACATCATCACGAAAGGGGATCTAAAGACCATAACTTCACTACTAGAGAAAAACAGAAGCTATCTTCACTGCAGGGGGAATAAAGGTCAAAACTTCACTAATAGAGAAACAGGAAGCATCACCATTGCAGAGGAGCTATTAGGCAAAACTTCATTACTAAGGAAACAGGAGGCATCACCATTAAAAGGGAACTATTGGGCATAACTTCGCTACTAGAGAAACAAGAGGCATCATCATTACAGGACAGCTATATAGCATAACTTCACAGCTGGGGAAACAGGAAGCAACACCATTACAGGGGAGATATTGGGTAAAACTTCACTAATAGGGAAACTGGAGGCATCACCATTACGGAGAACTATTGAGCATAACTTCACTACCTGGGAAACAGGAGGCATCGGCATTACAGTGGAGATATTGAGTACAACTTCACTAATAGGGAAACAAGAGGAATCATCAGTACAGGGAAGATATTGGTCATTCCATTGGCAGCACGTCGACCAAAGTATACCATATCGTTCCAATTCACTCTATTACTTGCATGTTCAGGCCCTGATCGCTCCAAATCTTTCGCACTCCATCCTTCCATCTCCAATTTGGTCACCCACTTCTCGTTCCCTCCACCTCTGACATATGTATATATATATATATATATATATATATATATATATATATATATATATATATATGTATATATATATATATATGGGAAATACTTAGAAAAGCAAATGGATTTGTATGTAGCATTTATGGATCTGGAGAAGGCATATGATAGAGTTGATAGAGATGCTCTGTGGAAGCTATTAAGAATATATGGTGTGGGAGGCAAGTTGTTAGAAGTAGTGAAAAGTTTTTATCGAGGATGTAAGGCATGTGTACGTGTAGGAAGAGAGGAAAGTGATTGGTTCTCAGTGAATGTAGGTTAGCGGCAGTGGTGTGTGATGTCTCCATGGTTGTTTAATTTGTTTATGGATGGGGTTGTTAGGGAGGTGAATGCAAGAGTTTTGGAAAGAGGGGCAAGTATGAAGTCTGTTGTGGATGAGAGAGCTTGGGAAGTGAGTCAGTTGTTGTTCGCTGATGATACAGCGCTGGTGGCTGATTCATGTGAGAAACTACAGAAGCTGGTGACTGAGTTTGGTAAAGTGTGTGAAAGAAGAAAGTTAAGAGTAAATGTGAATAAGAGCAAGGTTATTAGGTACAGTAGGGTGGAGGGTCAAGTCAATTGGGAGGTAAGTTTGAATGGAGAAAAACTGGAGGAAGTAAAGTGTTTTAGATATCTGGGAGTGGATCTGGCAGCGGATGGAACCATGGAAGCGGAAGTGAATCATAGAGTGGGGGAGGGGGCGAAAATTCTGGGAGCCTTGAAGAATGTGTGGAAGTCGAGAACATTATCTCGGAAAGCAAAAATGGGTATGTTTGAAGGAATAGTGGTTCCAACAATGTTGTATGGTTGCGAGGCGTGCGCAGGAGGGTGGATGTGCTGGAAATGAGATGTTTGAGGACAATGTGTGGTGTGAGGTGGTTTGATCGAGAAAGTAATGTAAGGGTAAGAGAGATGTGTGGAAATAAAAAGAGCTTGGTTGAGAGAGTAGAAGAGGGTGTTTTGAAATGGTTTGGGCACATGGAGAGAATGAGTGAGGAAAAATTGACCAAGAGGATATATGTGTCGGAGGTGGAGGGAACGAGGAGAAGTGGGAGACCAAATTGGAGGTGGAAAGATGGAGTGAAAAAGATTTTGAGTGATCGGGGCCTGAACATGCAGGAGGGTGAAAGGCGGGCAAGGAATAGAGTAAATTGGATCGATGTGGTATACCGGGGTTGACGTGCTGTCAGTGGATTGAATCAAGGCATGTGAAGCGTCTGGGGTAAACCATGGAAAGTTGTGTGGGGCCTGGATGTGGAAGGGAGCTGTGGTTTCGGGCATTATTGCATGACAGCTAGAGACTGAGTGTGTACGAATGGGGCCTTGGTTGTCTTTTCCTAGCGCTACCTCGCACACATGAGGGGGGAGGGGGAAGGTATTCTATGTGTGGCGAGGTGGCGATGGGAATGAGTAAAGGCAGACAATGTGAATTGTATGCATGGGTATATATGTATGAGTCTGTGTGTGTATATATATGTGTACATTGAGATGTATAGGTATGTATATTTGCGTGTGTGGACGTGTATGTATATACATGTGTATGGGGGTGGGTTGGGCCATTTCTTTCGTCTGTTTCCTTGCGCTACCTCGCAAACGCGGTAGACAGCGACAAAGCAAAATAAGTAAATATATATATATATATATACAAAATATATATATATATATATATATATATATATATATATATATATATATATATATATATATATATATATATATATATATATATATATATATATATATATATATATATATATATATATATATATATATATATGTGTGTATATTTATATATCTTTCTTTCTTTCTTTCAAACTATTCGCCATTTCCCGCATTAGCGAGGTAGCGTTAAGAACAGAGGACTGGGCCTTGAGGGAATACCCTCACCTGGCCCAATTCTCTGTTCCTTCTTTTGGAAAATTAAAAAAAAAAACGAGAGGGGAGGATTTCCAGCCCCCGCTCCCTCCCCTTTTAGTCGCCTTCTACGACACGCAGGGAATACGTGGGAAGTATTCTTTCTCCCCTATCCCCAGGGATATATATATATATATATATATATATATATATATATATATATATATATATATATATATATATATATATATATATATATATATATATATATATATATATATATATATATATATATAAACCATGGAGACATCACACACCCCTGCCGCAAACCTACATTCAGTGGGAACCAATCACTTTCCTCTCTTCCTACACGTACACATGCCTTACATCCTCGATAAAAACTTTTCACTGCTTCTAACAACTTGCCTCCAACACCATATATTCTTAATACCTTCCACAGAGCATCTCTATCAACTCTATCATATGCCTTCTCCAGATCCATAAATGCTACATACAAATCCATTTGCTTTTCTAAGTATTTCTCACATACATTCTTCAAAGCAAACACCTGATCCACACATCCTCTACCACTTCTGAAACCACACTGCTCTTCCCTAATCTGATGCTCTGTACATGCCTTCACCCTCTCAATCAATACCCTCCCATATAATTTACCAGGAATACTCAACAAACTTATACCTCTGTAATTTATGGATGGGGTTGTTAGGGAGGTGAATGCAAGAGTTTTTGAAAGAGGGGCAAGTATGAAGTCTGTTGGGGATGAGAGAGCTTGGGAAGTGAGTCAGTTGCTGTTCGCTGATGATGCAGCGCTGGTGGCTGATTCATGTGAGAAACTGCAGAAGCTGGTGACTGAGTTTGGTAAAGTGTGTGAAAGAAGAAAGTTAAGAGTAAATGTGAATAAGAGCAAGGTTATTAGGTACAGTAGGGTTGAGGGTCAAGTCAATTGGGAGGTGAGTTTGAATGGAGAAAAACTGGAGGAAGTGAAGTGTTTTAGATATCTGGGAGTGGATCTGGCAGCGGATGGAACCATGGAAGCGGAAGTGGATCATAGGGTGGGGAAGGGGGCGAAAATTCTGGGAGCCTTGAAGAATGTGTGGAAGCCGAGAACATTATCTTCGGAAAGCAAAAATGGGTATGTTTGAAGGAATAGTGGTTCCAACAATGTTGTATGGTTGCGAGGCGTGGGCTATGGATAGAGTTTGTGCGCAGGAGGATGGATGTGCTGGAAATGAGATGTTTGAGGACAATGTGTGGTGTGAGGTGGGTTGATCGAGTAAGTAACGTAAGGGTAAGAGAGATGTGTGGAAATAAAAAGAGCATGGTTGAGAGAGCAGAAGAGGGTGTTTTGAAATGGTTTGGGCACATGGAGAGAATGAGTGAGAAAAGATTGACCAAGAGGATATATGTGTCGGAGGTGGAGGGAACGAGGAGAAGAGGGAGACCAAATTGGAGGTGGAAAGATGGAGTGAAAAAGATTTTGTGTGATCGGGGCCTGAACATGCAGGAGGGTGAAAGGAGGGCAAGGAATAGAGTGAATTGGAGCGATGTGGTATACCGGGGTTGACGTGCTGTCAGTGGATTGAATCAAGGCATGTGAAGCGTCTGGGGTAAACCATGGAAAGCTGTGTAGGTATGTATATTTGCGTGTGTGGACGTATGTATATACATGTGTATGGGGATGGGTTGGGCCATTTCTTTCGTCTGTTTCCTTGCGCTACCTCGCAAACGCGGGAGACAGCGACAAAGCGCAAAGAAAAAAAAAAAAAAAATATATATATATATATATATATATATATATATATATATATATATATATATATGTGTATATTTATATATCTTTCTTTCTTTCAAACTATTCGCCATTTCCCGCATTAGCGAGGTAGCGTTAAGAACAGAGGACTGGGCCTTTGTGGAATATCCTCACCTGGCCCCCCTCTGTTCTTTCTTTTGGAAAATTAAAAAAAAGAAAAAAAAAACGAGAGGGGAGGATTTCCAGCCTCCCTCCACTTTTAGTCGCCTTCTACGACACGCAGGGAATACGTGGGAAGTATTCTTCATCCCCTATATATATATATATATATATATATATATATATATATATATATATATATATATATATATATATATATATATATATGTACACATGAACATATTCATACTCAGCTGCCTTCATCCTTTCCCAGCTCCAACCTCAACAACAGGAAACAGGATTGCCACCCCCTGCATTAGCAAGATAGCACTAGGAAAAAGATGAAGAATGGCCTATCCACTCATAAACGTCCATATATACATACATATATATATCAATATATACATACACATACAGATATATACATACATACATACACATGCACATATTCATACTTGCTTGCCTTCATCCATTCCTGTTACTACCCCGCCCCACAGGAAAACAACATCGCTACTCCATGCCTACACACACACACACACACACACACACACAAACACACACACACACACACATATATATATATATATATATATATATATATATATATATATATATATTTATATATATATATATATATATATATATATATATATATATTTTTTTTCTTTTTTTTTTTTGCTTTGTCGCTGTCTCCCGCGTTTGCGAGGTAGCGCAAGGAAACAGACGAAAGAAATGGCCCAACCCACCCCCATACACATGTATATACATACGTCCACACACGCAAATATACATACCTACACAGCTTTCCATGGTTTACCCCAACGCTTCACATGCCTTGATTCAATCCACTGACAGCACGTCAACCCCGGTATACCACATCGCTCCAATTCACTCTATTCCTTGCCCTCCTTTCACCCTCCTGCATGTTCAGGCCCCGATCACACAAAATCTTTTTCACTCCATCTTTCCACCTCCAATTTAGTCTCCCACTTCTCCTCGTTCCCTCCACCTCCGACACATATATCCTCTTGGTCAATCTTTCCTCACTCATTCTCTCCATGTGCCCAAACCATTTCAAAACACCCTCTTCTGCTCTCTCAACCACGCTCTTTTTATTTCCACACATCTCTCTTACCCTTATGTTACTTACTCGATCAAACCACCTCACACCACACATTGTCCTCAGACATCTCATTTCCAGCACATCCATCCTCCTGCGCACAACTCTATCCATAGCCCACGCCTCGCAACCATACAACATTGTTGGAACCACTATTCCTTCAAACATACCCATATTTGCTTTCCGAGATAATGTTCTCGATTTCCACACATTCTTCAAGGCTCCCAGAATTTTCGCCCCCTCCCCCACCCTATGATCCACTTCCGCTTCCATGGTTCCATCCGCTGCCAGATCCACTCCCAGATATCTAAAACACTTCACTTCCTCCAGTTTTTCTCCATTCAAACTCACCTCCCAATTGACTTGACCCTCAACCCTACTGTACCTAATAACCTTGCTCTTATTCACATTTACTCTTAACTTTCTTCTTTCACACACTTTTACCAAACTCAGTCACCAGCTTCTGCAGTTTCTCACATGAATCAGCTACCAGCGCTGTATCATCAGCGAACAACAACTGACTCACTTCCCAAGCTCTCTCATCCCCAACAGACTTCATACTTGCCCCTCTTTCCAAAACTCTTGCATTCACCTCCCTAACAACCCCATCCATAAACAAATTAAACAACCATGGAGACATCACACACCCCTGCCGCAAACCTACATTCACTGAGAACCGATCACTTTCCTCTCTTCCTACACGTACATATGCCTTACATCCTCGATAAAAACTTTTCACTGCTTCTAACAACTTGCCTCCCACACCATATATTCTTAATACCTTCCACAGAGCATCTCTATCAACTCTATCATATGCCTTCTCCAGATCCATAAATGCTACATACAAATCCATTTACTTTTCTAAGTATTTCTCACATACATTCTTCAAAGCAAACACCTGATCCACACATCCTCTACCACTTCTGAAACCACACTGCTCTTCCCCAATCTGATGCTCTGTACATGCCTTCACCCTCTCAATCAATACCCTCCCATATAAATATCCAGGAATACTCAACAAACTTATACCTCTGTAATTTGAGCACTCACTCTTATCCCCTTTGCCTTTGTACAATGGCACTGTGCACGCATTCCGCCAATCCTCAGGCACCTCACCATGAGTCATACATACATTAAATAACCTTACCAACCAGTCAACAATACAGTCACCCCCTTTTTTAATAAATTCCACTGCAATACCATCCAAACCTGCTGCCTTGCCCGCTTTCATCTTCCGCAAAGCTTTTACTACCTCTTCTCTGTTTACCAAATCATTTTCCCTAACCCTCTCACTTTGCACACCACCTCGACCAAAACACCCTATATCTGCCACTCTATCATCAAACACATTCAACAAACCTTCAAAATACTCACCCCATCTCCTTCTCATATCACCATCTCCTTCTCACATCACCACTACCTCCTTCCTGAACATCTTTTTATTCTCCCTAAAATTTAATGATACTCTCTCACCCCAACTCTCAATTGCCCTTTTTTTCACCTCTTGCACCTTTCTCTTGACCTCCCCTCCTTGTATTTTTTTAATTTTCTAAAATGGGAAACAGAAGAAGGAGTCACGCGGGGAGTGCTCATCCTCCTCGAAGGCTCAGATTGGGGTGCCTAAATGTGTGTGGATGTAACCAAGATGTGAGAAAAGGAGAGATAGGTAGTATGTTTGAGGAAAGGAACCTGGATGTTTTGGCTCTGATTGAAACGAAGCTCAAGGGTAAAGGGGAAGAGTGGTTTGGGAATGTCTTGGGAGTAAAGTCAGGGGTTAGTGAGAGGACAAGAGCAAGGGAAGGAGTAGCAGTACTCCTGAAACAGGAGTTGTGGGAGTATGTGATAGAATGTAAGAAAGTAAATTCTCGATTAATATGGGTAAAACTGAAAGTTGATGGAAAGAGATGGGTGATTATTGGTGCATATGCACCTGGGCATGAGAAGAAAGATCATGAGAGGCAAGTGTTTTGGGAGCAGCTGAATGAGTGTGTTAGTGGTTTTGATGCACGAGACCGGGTTATAGTGATGGGTGATTTGAATGCAAAGGTGAGTAATGTGGCAGTTGAGGGAATAATTGGTATACATGGGGTGTTCAGTGTTGTAAATGGAAATGGTGAAGAGCTTGTATATTTATGTGCTGAAAAGGACTGATGATTGGGAATACCTGGTTTAGAAAGCGAGATATACATAGGTATACTTATGTAACTAGGAGAGATGGCCAGAGAGCGTTATTGGATTACGTGTTAATTGACAGGCGCGCGAAAGAGAGACTTTTGGATGTTACTGTGCTGAGAGGTGCAACTGGAGGGATGTCTGATCATTATCTTGTGGAGGCTAAGGTGAAGATTTGTATGGGTTTTCAGAAAAGAAGAGTGAATGTTGGGGTGAAGAGGGTGGTGAGAGTAAGTGAGCTTGGGAAGGAGACTTGTGTGAGGAAGTACCAGGAGAGACTGGGTACAGAATGGAAAAAGGTGAGAACAATGGAAGTAAGGGGAGTGGGGGAGGAATGAGATGTATTTAGGGATTCAGTGATGGATCGCGCAAAAGATGCTTGTGGCATGAGAAGAGTGGGAGGTGGGTTGATTAGAAAGGGTAGTGAGTGGTGGGATGAAGAAGTAAGAGTATTAGTGAAAGAGAAGAGAAAGGCATTTGGACGATTTTTGCAGGGAAAAAATGCAATTGAATGGGAGATGTATAAAAGAAATATATATATATATATATATATATATATATATATATATATATATATATATATATATATATATATATATATATATATATATATATATATATACATATCTTTCTTTCACACTATTCGCCATTTCCCGCGAAAGCGAGGTAGCGTTAAGAACAGAGAACTGGGCCTTTGAGGGAATATCCTCACCTGGCCCCCTTCTCTGTTCCTTCTTTTGGAAAATTGAAAAAACAAAAAAAGAGAGGGGAGGATTTCCAGCCCCCCGCTCCCTTCCCTCTTAGTCGTCTTCTACGACACGCAGGGAATACGTGGGAAGTATTCTTTCTCCCCTATCCCCTGGGATAATATATGTGAAAGAAGAAAGTTAAGAGTAAATGTGAATAAGAGCAAGGTAATTAGGTACAGTAGGGTTGAGGGTCAAGTCAATTGGGAGGTAAGTTTGAATGGAGAAAAACTGGAGGAAGTAAAGTGTTTTAGATATCTGGGAGTGGATCTGGCAGCGGATGGAACCATGGAAGCGGAACTGGATCATAGGGTGGGGGAGTGGGCGAAAATCCTGGGAGCCTTGAAGAATGTGTGGAAGGCGATAACATTATCTCGGAAAGAAAAAATGGGTATGTTTGAAGGAATAGTGGTTCCAACAATGTTGTGTGGTTGCGAGGCGTGGGCTATAGATAGAGTTGTGCGCAGGAGGATGGATGTGCTGGAAATGAGATGTTTGAGGACAACGTGTGGTGTGAGGTGGTTTGATCGAGTAAGTAATGTAAGGGTAAGAGAGATGTGTGGAAATAAAAAGAGCGTGGTTGAGAGAGGAGAAGAGGGTGTTTTGAAATGGTTTGGGCACATGGAGAGAATGAGTGAGAAAAGATTGACCAAGAGGATATATGTGTCGGAGGTGGAGGGAACGAGGAGAAGTGGGAGACCAAATTGGAGGTGGAAAGATGAAGTGAAAAAGATTTTGTGTGATCGGTGCCTGAACGTGCAGGAGGGTGAAAGGAGGGCAAGGAATAGAGTGAATTGGATCGATGTGGTATACCGGGGTTGACGTGCTGTCAGTGGATTGAATCAAGGCATGTGAAGCGTCTGGGGTAAACCATGGAAAGCTGTGTAGGTATGTATATTTGCGTGTGTGGACGTATGTATATACATGTGTATGGGGGGGGGGTTGGGCCATTTCTTTCGTCTGTTTCCTTGCGCTACCTCGCAAACGCGGGAGACAGCGACAAAGCAAAAAAAAAAAAACAAAAAAAAATATATATATATATATATATATATATATATATATATATATATATATATATATATATATATATATATATATATACATATATATATATATATATTATTCTATTTATTTATTTTGCTTTGTCGCTGTCTCCCGCGTTTGCGAGGTAGCGCAACGAAACAGCCGAAAGAAATAGCCCAACCCACCCCATACACAATGTATATACACACACGTCCACACGCGCAAATTTACATACCTATACATCTCAATGTACACATATATACACATACACAGACACATACATATATACCCATGCACACAATTCACACTGTCTGCCCCCATTCACTCCCATCGCCACCTCGCCAAACATTGAATACCTTCCCCCTCCCCCCTCGTGTGTGCGAGGTAGCACCAGGAAAAGACAACAAAGGCCCCATTCGTTCACACTCATTCTCTAGCTGCCACGCAATAATGCCCTAAACCACAGCTCCCTTTCCACATCCAGGCCCCACACAACTTACCATGGTTTACCCCAGACGCTTCACATGCCCTGATTCAATCCATTGACAGCACGTCAACCCCGGTATACCACATCGCTCCAATTCACTCTATTCCTTGCCCTCCTTTCACCCTCCTGCATGTTCAGGCCCCGATCACTCAAAATCTTTTTCACTTCATCTTTCCACCTCCAATTTGGTCTCCCACTTTTCCTCGTTCCCTCCACCTCCGACACATATATCCTCTTGGTCAATCTTTCCTCACTCATTCTCTCCATGTGCCCAAACCATTTCAAAACACCCTCTTCTGCTCTCTCAACCACGCTCTTTTTATTTCCACACATCTCTCTTACCCTTACATTACTTACTCGATCAAGCCACCTCACACCACACATTGTCCTTAAACATCTCATTTCCAGCACATCCACCCTCCTGCGCACAACTCTATCAATAGCCCACGCCCCGCAACCATACAACATTGTTGGAACCACTATCCCTTCAAACATACCCATTTTTTGCTTTCCGAGATAATGTTCTCGATTTCCACACATTCTTCAAGGCTCCCAGGATTTTCGACCCCTCCCCCACCCTATGATTCACTTCCACTTCCATGGTTCCATCCGCTGTCAGATCCACTCCCAGATATCTAAAACACTTTACTTCCTCCAGTTTTTCTCCATTCAAACTTACCTCCCAATTGACTTGACCCTCAACCCTACTGTACCTAATAACCTTGCTCTTATTCACATTTACTCTTAACTTTCTTCTTTCACACACTTTACCAAACTCAGTCACCAGCTTCTGCAGTTTCTCACATGAATCAGCCACCAGCGCTGTATCATCAGCGAACAACTGACTCACTTCCCAAGCTCTCTCATCCACAACAGACTTCATACTTGCCCCTCTTTCCAAAACTCTTGCATTCACCTCCCTAACAACCCCATCCATAAACAAATTAAACAACCATGAAGACATCACACACCCCTGCCGCAAACCTACATTCACTGAGAACCAATCACTTTCCTCTGTTCCTACACGTACACCTGCCTTACATCCTCGATAAAAACTTCTCACTGCTTCTAACAACTTGCCTCCCACACCATATATTCTTAATACCTTCCACAGAGCATCTCTATCCACTTCATGATATGCCTTCTCCAGGTCCATAAATGCTACATACAAATCCATTTGCTTTTCTAAGTATTTCTCACATACATTCTTCAAAGCAAACACCTGATCCACACATCCTCTACCACTTCTGAAACCACACTACTCTTCCCCAATCTGTTGCTCTGTACATGCCTTCACCCTCTCAATCAATACCCTCCCATGTAATTTACCAGGAATACTCAACAAACTTTTACCTCTGTAATTTGAGCACTCACTCTTATCCCCTTTGCCTTTGTACAATGGCACTGTGCACGCATTCCGCCAATCCTCAGGCACCTCACAATGAGTCATACATACATTAAATAACCTTACCAACCAGTCAATAATAAAGTCACCCCCTTTTTTAATAAATTCCACTGCAATACCATCCAAACCTGCTGCCTTGCCGGCTTTAATATTCCGCAAAGCTTTTACTACCTCTTCTCTGATTACCAAATCATTTTCCCTAACCCTCTCACTTTGCACACCACCTCGACGGAAACACCCTATATCTGCCACTCTATCATCAAACACATTCAACAAACCTTCAAAATACTCACTCCATCTCCTTCTCACATCACCACTACTTGTTATCACCTCCCCATTTGCGCCCTTCACTGAAGTTCCCATTTGCTCCCTTGTCTTACGCACTTTATTTACCTCCTTCCAGAACATCTTTTTATTCTCCCTGAAATTTAATGATACTCTCTCACCCCAACTCTCATTTGCCCTCTTTTTCACCTCTTGCACCTTTCTCTTGACCTCCTGTCTCTTTCTTTTAAACATATCCCACTCAATTGCATTTTTTCCCTGCAAAAATCGTCCAAATGGCTCTCTCTTCTCTTTCACTAATAATCTTACTTCTTCATCCCACCACTCACTACCCTTTCTAATCAACCCACCTCCCACTCTTCTCATGTCACAAGCATCTTTTGCGCAAACCATCACTGATTCCCTAAGTACATTACATTCCTCCCCCTCTCTCCTTACTTCCATTGTTCACATCTTTTTCCATTCTGTATTCAGTCTCTCCTGGTACTTCCTCACACAAGTCTCCTTCCCAAGCTCACTGACTCTCACCACCCTCTTCACCCCAACATTCACTCTTCTTTTCTGAAAACCCATACAAATCTTCACCTTAGCCTCCACAAGATAATGATCAGAAATCCATCCAGTTGCATCTCTCAGCACATTAACATACAAAAGTCTCTCTTTCGCGCGTCTGTCAATCAACACGCAATCCAATAACGCTCTCTGGCCATCTCTCCTACTTACATACGTATACTTATGTATATCTCGCTTTTTAAACCAGGTATTCCCAATCACCAGTCCTTTTTCAGCACATAAATCTACAAGCTCTTCACCATTTCCATTTACAACACTGAACACCCCATGTATACCAATTATTCCCTCAACTGCAACATTACTCACCTTTGCATTCAAATCACCCATCACTATAACCCGGTCTCGTGCATCAAAACCACTAACACACTCATTCAGCTGCTCCCAAAACACTTGCCTTTCATGATCTTTCTTCTCATGCCCAGCTGCATATACACCAATAATCACCCATCTCTCTCCATCAACTTTCAGTTTTACCCATATTAATCGAGAATTTACTTTCTTACATTCTATCACATACTCCCACAACTCCTGTTTCAGGAGTACTGCTACTCCTTCCCTTGCTCTTGTCCTCGCACCAAACCCTGAATTTACTCCCAAGACATTCCCAAACCACTCTTCCCCTTTACCCTTGAGCTTCTTTTCACTCAGAGCCAAAACATCCAGGTTCCTTTCCTCAAACATACTACCTATCTCTCCTTTTTTCACATCTTGGTTACATCCACACACATTTAGACACCCCAGTCTGAGCCTTCCAGGAGGATGAGCACTCCCCGCGTGACTCCTTCTTCTGTTTCCCATTTTAGAAAGTTAAAAAATACAAGGAGGGGAGGATTTCTGGCCCCCCGCTCCCGTCCCCTCTAGTCGCCTTCTAC
Source organism: Panulirus ornatus (assembly GCF_036320965.1). Classification (NCBI taxonomy): domain Eukaryota; kingdom Metazoa; phylum Arthropoda; class Malacostraca; order Decapoda; family Palinuridae; genus Panulirus; species Panulirus ornatus. Next base: position 10,421,389 of record NC_092230.1, on the reverse strand, counting down.
GACACGCGAGGACTGCGCTGGTGGCTGATTCATGTGAGAAACTGCAGAAGCTGGTGACTGAGTTTGGTAAAGTGTGTGGAAGAAGAAAGTTAAGAGTAAATGTGAATAAGAGCAAGGTTATTAGGTACAGTAGGGTTGAGGGTCAAGTCAATTGGGAGGTGAGTTTGAATGGAGAAAAACTGGAGGAAGTGAAGTGTTTTAGATATCTGGGAGTGGATCTGGCAGCGGATGGAACCATGGAAGCGGAAGTGCATCATAGGGTGGGGGAGGGGAAGAAAATTCTGGGGGCCTTGAAGAATGTGTGGAAGTCGAGAACATTATCTCGGAAAGCAAAAATGGGTATGTTTGAAGGAATAGTGGTTCCAACAATGTTGTATGGTTGCGAGGCGTGGGCTATGGATAGAGTTGTGCGCAGGAGGATGGATGTGCTGGAAATGAGATGTTTGAGGACAATGTGTGGTGTGAGGTGGTTTGATCGAGTGAGTAACGTAAAGGTAAGAGAGATGTGTGGAAATAAAAAGAGCGTGGTTGAGAGAGCAGAAGAGGGTGTTTTGAAGTGGTTTGGGCACATGGAGAGGATGAGTGAGGAAAGATTGACCAAGAGGATATATGTGTCGGAGGTGGAGGGAACGAGGAGAAAAGGGAGACCAAATTGGAGGTGGAAAGATGGAGTGAAAAAGATTTTGTGTGATCGGGGCCTGAACATGCAGGAGGGTGAAAGGAGGGCAAGGAATAGAGTGAATTGGAGCGATGTGGTATACCGGGGTTGACGTGCTGTCAGTGGATTGAATCAAGGCATGTGAAGCGTCTGGGGTAAACCATGGAAAGCTGTGTAGGTATGTATATTTGCGTGTGTGGACGTATGTATATACATGTGTATGGGGGGGGGTTGGGCCATTTCTTTCGTCTGTTTCATTGCGCTACCTCGCAAACGCGGGAGACAGCGACAAAGTATAAAATAAAAAAAATAAAAAAAAAAAAAAATATATATATATATATATATATATATATATATATATATATATATATATATATATATATATATATATATATATATATTTATATATATATATATATATATATATATATATATATATATATATTTTTTTTTTTTCCTTTGTCGCTGTCTCCCGCGTTTGCGAGGTAGCGCAAGGAAACAGACGAAAGAAATGGCCCAACCCACCCCCATACACATGTATATACATACGTCCACACACGCAAAATATACATACCTACACAGCTTTCCATGGTTTACCCCAGACGCTTCACATGCCCTGATTCAATCCACTGACAGCACGTCAACCCCGGTATACCACATCGCTCCAATTCACTCTATTCCTTGCCCTCCTTTCACCCTCCTGCATGTTCAGGCCCCGATCACACAAAATCATTTTCACTCCATCTTTCCACCTCCAATTTGGTCTCCCTCTTCTCCTCGTTCCCTCCACCTCCGACACATATATCCTCTTGGTCAATCTTTCCTCACTCATTCTCTCCATGTGACCAAACCATTTCAAAACACCCTCTTCTGCTCTCTCAACCACGCTCTTTTTGTTTCCACACATCTCTCTTACCCTTACGTTACTTACTCGATCAAACCACCTCACACCACACATTGTCCTCAAACATCTCATTTCCAGCACATCCATCCTCCTGCGCACCACTCTATCCATAGCCCACGCCTCGCAACCATACAACGTTGTTGGAACCACTATTCCTTCAAACATACCCATTTTTGCTTTCCGAGATAATGTTCTCGACTTCCACACATTCTTCAAGGCTCCCAGAATTTTCGTCCCCTCCCCCATCCTATGATCCACTTCCGCTACCATGGTTCCATCCGCTGCCAGATCCACTCCCAGATATCTAAAACACTTTACTTCCTCCAGTTTTTCTCCATTCAAACTCACCTCCCAATTGACTTGACCCTCAACCCTACTGTACCTAATAACCTTGCTCTTATTCACATTTACTCTTAACTTTCTTCTTTCACACACTTTACCAAACTCAGTCACCAGCTTCTGCCGTTTCTCACATGAATCAGCCACCAGCGCTGTATCATCAGCGAACAACAACTGACTCACTTCCCAAGCTCTCTCATCCCCAACAGACTTCATACTTGCCCCTCTTTCCAAAACTCTTGCATTCACCTCCCTAACAACCCCATCCATAAACAAATTAAACAACCATGGAGACATCACACACCCCTGCCGCAAACCTACATTCACTGAGAACCAATCACTTTCCTCTCTTCCTACACGTACACATGCCTTACATCCTCGATAAAAACTTTTCACTGCTTCTAACAACTTGCCTCCCACACCATATATTCTTAATACCTTCCACAGAGCATCTCTATCAACTCCATCATATGCCCTCTCCAGATCCGTAAATGCTACATACAAATCCATTTGCTTTTCTAAGTATTTCTCACATACATTCTTCAAAGCAAACACCTGATCCACACATCCTCTACCACTTCTGAAACCACACTGCTCTTCCCCAATCTGATGCTCTGTACATGCCTTCACCCTCTCAATCAATACCCTCCCATATAATTTACCAGGAATACTCAACAAACTTATACCTCTGTAATTTGAGCACTCACTCTTATCCCCTTTGCCTTTGTACAATGGCACTATGCACGCATTCCGCCAATCCTCAGGCACCTCACCATGAGTCATACATACATTAAATAACCTTACCAACCAGTCAACAATACAGTCACCCCCTTTTTTAATAAATTCCACTGCAATACCATCCAAACCTGCTGCTTTGCCGGCTTTCATCTTCCGCAAAGCTTTTACTACCTCTTCTCTGTTTACCAAATCATTTTCCCTAACCCTCTCACTTTGCACACCACCTCGACCAAAACACCCTATATCTGCCACTCTATCATCAAACACATTCAACAAACCTTCAAAATGCTCACTCCATCTCCTTCTCACATCACCACTACTTGCTATCACCTCCCCATTTGCGCCCTTCACTGAAGTTCCCATTTGCGCCCTTCACTGAAGTTCCCATTTGCTCCCTTGTCTTACGCACTTTATTTACCTCCTTCCAGAACATCTTTTTATTCTCCCTAAAATTTAATGATACTCTCTCACCCCAACTCTCATTTGCCCGTTTTTTCACCTCTTGCACCTTACTCTTGACCTCCTGTCTCTTTCTTTTATACATTCAACAAACCTTCAAAATACTCACTCCATCTCCTTCTCACATCACCACTACTTGTTATCACCTCCCCATTTGCGCCCTTCACTGAAGTTCCCATTTGCGCCCTTCACTGAAGTTCCCGTTTGCTCCCTTGTCTTACGCACTTTATTTACCTCCTTCCAGAACATCTTTTTATTCTCCCTAAAATTTAATGATACTCTCTCACCCCAACTCTCATTTGCCCGTTTTTTCACCTCTTGCACCTTTCTCTTGACCTCCTGTCTCTTTCTTTTATACATCTCCCACTCAATTGCATTTTTTCCCTGCAAAAATCGTCCAAATGCCTCTCTCTTCTCTTTCACTAATACTCTTACTTCTTCATCCCACCACTCACTACCCTTTCTAATCAACCCATCTCCCACTCTTCTCATGCCACAAGCATCTTTTGCACAATCCATCACTGATTCCCTAAATACATTCCATTCCTCCCCCACTCCCCTTATTTCCATTCTTTTCACCTTTTTCCATTCTGTCCTCAGTCTCTCCTTGGTACTTCCTCACACAAGTCTCCTTCCCAAGCTCACTTACTCTCACCACCCTCTTCACCCCAACATTCACTCTTCTTTTCTGAAAACCCATACAAATCTTCACCTTAGCCTCCACAAGATAATGATCAGACATCCCTCCAGTTGCACCTCTCAGCACATTAACATCCAAAAGTCTCTCTTTCGCGCGCCTGTCAATTAACACGTAATCCAATAACGCTCTCTGGCCATCTCTCCTACTTACATAAGTATACTTATGTATATCTCGCTTTTTAAACCAGGTATTCCCAATCATCAGTCCTTTTTCAGCACATAAATCTACAAGCTCTTCACCATTTCCATTTACAACACTGAACACCCCATGTATACCAATTATTCCCTCAACTGCCACATTACTCACCTTTGCATTCAAATCACCCATCACTATAACCCGGTCTCGTGCATTAAAACCACTAACACACTCATTCAGCTGCTCCCAAAACACTTGCCTCTCATGATCTTTCTTCTCATGCCCAGGTGCATATGCACCAATAATCACCCATCTCTCTCCATCAACTTTCAGTTTTACCCATATTAATCGAGAATTTACTTTCTTACATTCTATCACATACTCCCACAACTCCTGTTTCAGGAGTATTGCTACTCCTTCCCTTGCTCTTGTCTTCTCACTATATATATATATATATATATATATATATATATATATATATATATATATATATATATATATATATATATATATATATATATATATATATATATTTTTTTTTTTTTTTTTATACTTTGTCGCTGTCGCTATATATATATATATATATATATATATATATATATATATATATATATATATATATATATATATATATATGTATATACATACACATACATACGCAAATATACACACACACACATATACATATATATACATATAAAAAATGTAAGAAATAATTTAGAAAACTGAAACTTTAGCTTGAAATGAAATGAAAAAATGATTGTCACATAATGGTTCAACCTCTGGCTATGGAAAAGGGAAATGTATAATTTATTTACACAAACCTACATGCTCCCTATAATTATTTGAAACTACAATTTGCTTTCTGACCTCCCAGTGATCAGATGCTGGAACATAAGCAGGCCTCCATTTTGTCATTAACACACCATTTTGTACATAAAATCCAACTGACACATCACTCTCACTCCCATTTCTAGCAGCTTCACTCCAACATTCTTTTAAACTCTCATCATCCTTCTGTAACTTTGTCAGCTCTTCCTTGTCCACAACAAAATCCCCAACACTTCAGCCGGCTTGAATTACATACACTTGGTTTCACATTTTCATCTCCCTGGACTGTGTCTTCACATACTCATATCCTGGACAGCAGGCTTACACATATTCAGTTCTCAGCCTTTTTCCGACTAATTCCTTGAGAGCCATTTTGACAGCTGTGTCAGTAAGTTGTTGTGTCTGCCACTAGATGGTGTCCAATCGATACGTGATGGCGCCACGTTTGAATGTCAGAGTCAGGTCAATCCCCTTCAGCGCCTCTCTCTCTCTCTCTCTCTCTCTCTCTCTCTCTCTCTCTCTCTCTCTCTCTCTCTCTCTCTCTCTCTCTCTCTCTCTCTCTCTCTCTCTCTCTCTCTCTCTCTCTCTCTCTCTCTCTCTCTCTCTCTCTCTCTCTCTCTATCTATATATATATATATATATATATATATATATATATATATATATATATATATATATATATATATATATATATATTTTGTTTTTTGTTTTTTTTGCTTTGCCGCTGTCTCCCGCGTTTGCGAGGTAGCGCAAGGAAACAGACGAAAGAAATGGCCCAAACCCCCCCCCCCCCCATACACATGTATATACATACGTCCACACACGCAAATATACATACCTACACAGCTTTCCATGGTTTACCCCAGACGCTTCACATGCCCTGATTCAATCCACTGACAGCACGTCAACCCCGGTATACCACATCGATCCAATTCACTCTATTCCTTGCCCTCCTTTCACCCTCCTGCATGTTCAGGCCCCGATCACACAAAATCTTTTTCACTCCATCTCTCCACCTCCAATTTGGTCTCCCACTTCTCCTCGTTCCCTCCACCTCCGACACATATATCCTCTTGGTCAATCTTTCCTCACTCATTCTCTCCATGTGCCCAAACCATTTCAAAACACCCTCTTCTGCTCTCTCAACCACGCTCTTCTTATTTCCACACATCTCTCTTACCCTTACGTTACTTACTCGATCAAACCACCTCACACCACACATTGTCCTCAAACATCTCATTTCCAGCACATCCATCCTCCTGCGCACAACTCTATCCATAGCCCACGCCTCGCAACCATACAACATTGTTGGAACCACTATTCCTTCAAACATACCCATTTTTGCTTTCCGAGATAATGTTCTCGACTTCCACACATTCTTCAAGGCTCCCAGGATTTTCGCCCCCTCCCCCACCCTATGATCCATACATACATATTTTCTTTTTCTTTCATACTATTCGCCATTTCCCGCCTCAGCGAGGTAGCGTTAAGAACAGAGGACTGGGCCTTTGAGGAATATCCTCACTTGGCCCCCTTCTCTGTTCCTTCCTTTGGAAAAATTAAAAAAAATAAGAAAAAATAAATATATATATATATATATATATATATATATATATATATATATATATATATATATATATATATATATATATATATATATATATATATATATATATATATATATATATATATATATATATATATATCCTAACTTAAACGAGGTACCATTTCTTGACCATCCCATCGTGGGGTAAGGACAGCTGTGGTTGGCCTGTGGGCCGACTGCCTCGCCCACGATTCGATCCCATGCAGGCCCGAGCTGACTCTTGGTCACCATGGAGGCCCAAGTGGGTCTAGGCGCTTGCGCGCGCGCACGCGCGTGTGTGTGTGTGTTTGTGAGTGTGACGCAGGCGTGACGTGATTCACTTGCTCTTTTCCTATACCGCTTCATTTTGTTTTATTCCCGCTTACTTTCCATTGTGTCTTTACCGTTCGTCTCCACCTTCTTCTTCTTCCCTCCCCACCTTCCACTTCCTGCCCCTGCATTTTCTCTCCCCACCTCCTCACCAGTGGTGGTTGTGTCGCCTCATCTCCAGGCATGAGCGGGTTGCCTCCCAAAGCTTTAATTTATCTCCAGTTCGTGATGAATCCTGGACCAGAGCTCTGGGTCTTTGACCTCCACCATTGGCCTGGACCCCTCTGCCTAGACCCTTGGCGTGGACCATAAGTCTGGACCCATGGCCTGGACAGTAGGTCTAGACCCTCGGACTGGACCATGGTGTGGACCTCAGGCCTGGACCATTGCCCTCGACACTAGGCCTCCTACCTTGCCCAGGACCCTTGGCCTGGACCACAGGTCTGGACCCTTGTCCTGGACCTTGGGCTGGACCACAGGTCTGGACCCTTGTCCTGGACCTTGGGCTGGACCACAGGTCTGGACCCTTGTCCTGGACCTTGGGCTGAACCATAGATATGGACCATTATCCTGAGTCTCCACGTCTGGCATCAACCTACAAAGGCACTTTTCCTTTGACATCATCATAACTGCTTCTAACTCGGGGAATGAGAGAGAGAGAGAGAGAGAGAGAGAGAGAGAGAGAGAGAGAGAGAGAGAGAGAGAGAGAGAGAGAGAGAGAGAGAGAGAGAGAGAGAGAGAGAGAGAGAGAGAGAGAGAGACAGACAGACAGACAGACAGACAGACAGACAGAGAGGAAACAAAATACGAACATCGGTCTTTCACAGACAAGTGATACCTGGAGGCTGATTTATGTCTCATTATACGCATGTCAAACTGTACACATGTCAAACCTACATACATCAAGCTGTAAGCATGTCAGACTTACGTATATCAAGCTCTACGTATATCAAACTGTATGGATGTCAAACTGTATGTGAAACCGTACGCACGTCAAACTGTATGGATGTCAAACTGTATGCATGGCAAACTTACGTATGTCAGACTACGCATGTCAAACTGTTCGGATGTCAAACTGTACGTATATCAAACTGCGTGAATGTCAAACTGCATTTATGTCAAACTGTTCCTGTGTCATACATTACGTAAATCAAGCAGCACGCATGTCAAACCGTGCATATGTTAGACAGTACACCTGTCAAACTGTAAGCATATCACACTGTGTGTATGTCAAACTGTATGCTTATCAAACTTTACACTTATCAAACAGTGCGCATGTCAAGCTGAACTTATATCAAACTGTACGCATGTCATACTGTATATATGTCACAATATACACGTTAAGTATGCCAGACTGTTCGTGTGTTATGCTGTAAGCATGTCAGACTGTACGTATGCTAAATTGCACGCATGTCAAACTTCACTCATGTCAAACTATACGTAAGTCAAACTGTACATATGCCAAAGTATACGCACGTCAAACTTTACCTATATCAAGCTGTACGCTTATCAGGCTTTACAAAAGTCAAACCGTACGCATGTCAAACTGTGCTTATATCAAACTGTACGTATGTCAAACTGAACATATGTCAAATTTCACACATGTCAAATTGTACGAATGTCAAACTGTACTTACGTCAAATTGTTACGCATGTCTGCCTCTACGCATGTCAAACTGTGTATATATCAAAGTGTACACATTTCAAATTGTATGCATGTCAAACTCCACGTATGTCAAACTGTGCTTATGTCAAACTGCATGTATGTCGATCTGTTCGTGTGTCATACTTTACATATGTCAAGTTATACATATGTCAAACTGTACTCATGTCTAACTGTACATATAGCAAACTGTACCCATGTCAAAGTGTACGTATATCAAACTGTATGTCGATCTGTTCGTGTGTCATACTCATGTCAAACTGTACGTATATCAAACTGTACGCATGCCAAATTATACGTATGTCAAACTGTACGCATGTCAAATAAAGCTCATTTCAAACTATACGTACGTCAAAGTGCTCGCATGTCGAAGTGTATGCAAGTCAGACCGTATGTGTGCCAAAGTATACGCATGTCAAACTGTACGTATGTTAAACTGTGTGCACGTCAAACTGTGCGCGTGTCGAACTGTACTTATGTGAAAGTGCTCACAAGTCAAACTACAGGCAGGTCAAACTGTACACATGTCACACAGTATGCATGTCAGACTGTTCGTATGTTAAACTGTACTCATGTTAACTGTATATTTGTCAAACTGTATGCATGTCAAAATATGATGCGCATGTCATACTCTACGTATGTAAAGCTGTACGCAAGTCAAACTATTCGTAGGTGAAGCTGCACATATGTCTAATCTGTAAACATTTCAAACTATACATGTTTCAAATTGTACGTTTATCAACTTTACATAAGTCAAGCCGTAAGCATGTCATACGTATGTCAAACTATACATAGGTCAAACTGTACGTATGTCAAAGAGTACTTATGTCAAACTGTGCATGTCTAACTGTACGCATATCAATCTGTACATATGTCAGAATGCTCGATGGCAAACTATATGCAAGTCAGACCGCGCTTATGTCAAACTGTATGCATGTCAAATTGTACGTATGTGAAACTCTAAGAATATCAAATTATACGCATGTCAAACTTACCCTTGGCAAATGATACGCATATCACATTGTATGTATGTCAATCTATACAATGTTATGCTGATCATATGTCAAAATATACATACAATGTCATACTGTACGTATGTCAATCTATACAATGTCAAGCTGTACGTATGTCAATCTATACAGTGTCCTACTGTACGTATGTTAATCTATACAGTGTCATACTGTACGTATGTCAATCTATACAGTGTCATACTGTACGTATGTCAATCTATACAATGCCATACTGTACGTATGTCAATCTATACAATGCCATACTGTACGTATGTCAATCTATACAGTGTCATACTGTACGTATGTCGATCTATACAATGTCACACTGTACGTATGTCAATCTATACGATGTCACACTGTACGTATGATAAACTATACAGTGTTATACTGTGCATATATCAAACTGTTCATGTGTCAAACTGTACGCACGTCACGTTATACGCATATCAATCTGTACACATGTCAAAATGTGCACATGTCAAAATGTATATATGTCAAGCAGTATGCATGTCAAAGTGTATACGCATCTTACAATGTCTATATATCAAACCGAAAGTATGTCAAATAGTACGAATATCAAAATGCACACATGTCAAACTGTACGTACGTCAAAAGGTACGAATGTCAAAATTACCTATGGCAAATGATACGCATATGGAACTGTACGTATGTCAGGCTACCCAGTGTCATGCTGTATCAAACTATAAGATATACTGTACATATGTCAAACTATTCAAAGTCATACTGTGCGTATGTCAAACTATTCAATGCCACACTGTGTGTATGTCAAACTGTTCAATGTCATACTGTACTTATGTCAAGCTGTTCATGTGTCTAACTGTAAGCACATGAAATTGTATGCATATAAATCTGTACGCACATCAAACTGCACACATATCAAACTGTACATATGTCAAACTGAATGCATGTCAAACTGTACGTACGTATGTCAAACTACGCATGTCAGACTCTACTTATGTCAAACTCTACGCATGAAAAATGCTGGTCGTATGTCGAATGGCGCGCATATCAAACTTCACCAAACTCCGCATGTCAAGCTGTACGAATATCAAACTATACGCATGTCGGACTTACCCATAGCAAATGACTCGCATATCAAACTGTACGTATATCAAACTATATAATGTCATACTGTACGTATGTCAAACTGTTCATGTGTCAAATTGTATGTACATAGAACTGCACGCATATTAATCTGTACGCACTTCGAAATGCTCACATGCCAAAGTGTACATATGACAAACTGTATGCAGGTCAAACTGTACGTATGTCAAATTATGCATGTCAAAATGTACTTATGTCAAACTCTACCCATGAAAAAATTGGTCCTTTGTCAAATTGTGCGCATATCAAACTGTATGCACGTCAAACTGTGCGAATGTCTGACTATACGCATGTGAAAATACATATATATCAAGCTGTACATATGTCAAACACTACGTATATCAAACTGTACGTATGTTAAACTGAGCCCATGTCAAAAATTACAGACGACATACTGTACTCATGTCCAACTGTACGTGTGTCAAACTGTACCCATGTCAAACTGTAGGCATGTTGAACTGTAGGATGCCAAACTGCCTCCATATAAGACTGCACATACGTCAAATTGCTTACATGTCGAAGTGTGGGCACGTGAAACTGTACGCATGTTACACTGTATGCATGTCATACAATACACATGTCATATTCTAAGCATTTCAAATAGTATGCATGTGAAATAACACGTATGTCAAACTTTACGCATATAAAGCCGTACATATGGCAAACTGTACACATGTCAAATTGCACATATGTCAAACTGTATACAGGTCAAACTCTACGAATGTCAAACTCTACGGATATCAAACTGAACGTATGTCAAATTGTACAATGTAATTAAGTACGTGTGTCAAACTGTATGTACCCCATATAGTACTCATATCAAACTGTACGAACATTAAACTGAGCACATGTTAGTATGTCAAACTATACGCATCAAAATCTGGACGTATGCCAAACTGTGCGTATGCCAAAATTTACGCATGGTCAACTGTACATATATCAAACTGGACGCATATCAAATGTGTACGAATGCCAAATAAACGCGTGTCAAAATGTCTGAATGTCAAACTGTACGTATGTCAAACAGTACATATATCAAACTGCACATATGTCAAACTGTTCGTAAGTCAAACTGTGCCCAGATCAAACTTTGCGCATGTCAAATTGTAAGTATGGCAAACTGTGCGTATGTCAAAGTGTATGTATGGCAAACAGGACGCATATCACACTGTACGTATGATGAACTGGACACATGTCAAACAGTATATACATCAAACTGTATGTATGTCAAACTGTAAATATGTCAAAGTGCTTGCATGTCAAAAAGTATGCACGTCAAACTTATTGTATGTCGTACTATATGCATGTCAAACTGTACGCATGTCATACTGTATGCATGTCAAACTGTATGCATGTCATACTATATGCATGTCATACTGTATGTATGTCAAACCGTACGCATGTCGAACTGTACACATGTCAAACAGTACGTAGTCAAACAGTACCCATGTCAAAATATACGCATGTTGCATATGTCAAATCATCCGTGTGTTACATTGTACGTATGCCAAGTTGTAAGGATGTCAAACTGTACATGTGTTGAATTGTACGTATGTGAAATTAACGTTAGCCAAACTGTACACATGTTAAACTGCACCTATGTCACACTGTAGGCATGTCAAATTATGCTTATGTTAAACTGTACATGTCAAATTGTACGCGTGTCAAACTGCATGTGTGTCAGACTGTAAGTATATCAAACCGTGTCCTTGTCTAACTGTACGCATGCCAAACTATACATATGTACGCATGTTGAACTGTACGTATGTCAAGCTATACGTGTATCAAACAGTACGTACATCAAGCTGTAAGCATGTCAAACTGTACGTAGGTCGAGCTATACAATGTCATACTGTATGCATGTCAAATTATTTGTGTGTCAAGCTGTATGTACATCATATTGTACGCCAACTAAACTAAACGGACGTCAAACTGTACCCATGTCAAACTGTACACATGTCAAACTGTACCCATTTGAAACTATGAGCATTCCAAACAGTGCGTATGTCCATGTGTTCGCATGTCAAACAGTACGTATGTCAATCTGTACGCCTGACAAACTGTATTTATGTTAAACTGTACCCATGTCAAGCTTTAGGAATATCAAACTATATGTATGTCAAACTGTACACATGTCAAACTATACGTATGTCAAACTGTACACATGTCAAACTATACGTATGTCAAACTATACGTATGTCAAACTGTACGTATGTCAAACTGTACACATGTCAAACTATACGTATGTCAAACTGTACGCATGTCAAAAGATACGAATGTCAAACTGTACGTATGTCAAACAGTACGCATATCAAACCGTAGCTATTTCAAACTACACGAACGTCAAGCCGTACGTATGTCAAGCTGCACCTATTTTAAAATGTACGCATATCAAACTACGAATGTCAAACTAAACGAATGTCAAACTGTACGCTTATCAAACTTTACATGTTAAACCGCACGCATGTCAAACTTTTCGTGTATTAAACTGAGCATATTTCAAACTGTATATATGTCAAACTATACGAATGTCAAACTGTACGCATGTCAAACTTTACGTATGTCAAACTGTACGCATATCAAACTGTACGTACGTGAAAGTGCTCCCATGTCAAACTTTATGCACGTCAAACTGTATGCACATCATACTCTATACAAGTCAAACTGTATGCATGTCCTACTGCATGTATTTCAAACTGTATGCATGTAAATTTTACCCAGACTGTACTCATGTCAAACTGTACCCATGTCAAACTGTATGGCAAACTGTACGCATGTCAAGCTGTACATATGCCAAAATAGTATGCATGTCAATTTCTACGCATATCATACAGTACGTATGTCAAACTGTGCGCATGTCAAACTACGTATGTAAAAGATGCTTGTATGTCAAACTATATGTAAGTCAAACTGTTTGCATGTCAAACTGTGCGTATGCGTTAAACTGCACGAATGTCAAATTGTAAGTATGGCAAAATGTACGCATGTCAAACTGTACACTTTTCTAACTGTACGTATGTAAAATTGTACACTTTTCTAACTGTACGTACGTTCAACTATGAGCATGTCAAACTGAACTTATGTCAACGAGATTGCATGTGAAATTGTAAGCATGTCAAACGGTACATATACTGTAAGCACGTCAAATTTTACCCATGTCAGACTGTACTCATGTCAAACTGTACCCATGTCAAACTGTATACATGTCAAACTGTACGCATTTGAAACTGTGCATATGTCAAACTGTACGCATTTGATAATCTACCTATGTCAACCTGTACACGCGTCAAAATGTAAGCATATACGTCTGTCAAACTGCACGCATGTCAAACCGTATGTTAAAACTGAACCCATGTCAAACTGCATGCATTCTAAACTATGCAAATGTCAAACTGTACTTTTGTCAAATAATACGTATATGAAACTGTATGCATGTCAAATTTTACCCATGTCAAACTGTACTCATGTCAAACTGTACCCATGTCAAACTGTACACATGTCAAACTACGTATTTGAAACTGTGCATATGCCAAACTGTACGCATGTCAAACAGTCCGTATGTCAAAGTGTTCGCGTCAAACAGTACGTATGTCAATCTGTAGCTATGTTAAAGTGTACGCATGTCAAACTTTACGCATTTCAAACTGTATGAATGTCAAACTGTATGTATGTCAAACTGTATGCATATCAAACTGTATCTATTTCAAACTACATGAATGTCAAACTGTACGTATGTCAAACTGCATTCACGTTAAAATATATGCTTGTCAAACTGAGCGCATGTCAAACTCTTAGTATGTTTAGACCGTACGCTTATCAAACTGTACATGTCAAACCGTACATGTATCAACTACGCATGTTAAACTGTACGCATTTCAAACTATACAAATGTCAATCTGTACGTATGTCAAACTGTACGTATGTCAAACTGCACCTATGTTAAAATGTGCGCATGTCGAACTGTACGCATGTCTCTATGCATGTCGGACTACACACTTATCAAACTTTACATGTCAAACGTATTTATGTCAAACTATACGAATCCCAAACTGTAAGTATATCAGACTCTTCGTATGTCAACTTTAGACATCAAATCATACGTACGCTCCCTTGTCAAACTGTATGTACGTCAAACTATGCGCATATCATACTCTATGCAAGTCAAACTGCACGCATGTCATATTGTATGTATTTGAAACTGTACATATGTCAAATTATCCGTATATCAAATTGTACGCATGTCAAACCGTGCGTATGTTAAGATATATGCATGTCAATTTCTACGCATGCTAAACGGTACGTAAATCAAACTGAAAATATGTCAAGCTGTGCGCAAGTCAAACTGTACGTATACAAAAGTGCTCGCATGTCAAACTATATGTAAGTCAAACTGAATGCTTGTCATAGTGTATGCATGTTAAACTGTTTGCATGTCAAACTGTACGAATGTCAAACTGTAATTAAGGCAAAATGTACTCATGTCAAACTGTACGCTTTTTTCACTTTAGGTATGTCAAACTGTACGCACGTTCAACTGTGCGTACGTCAAACTGAACGTATGTCAACGTGATTGCATGTGAAATTGTATGCATGTCAGACTTAAGTATGGCAAAATGTATGCATGTCAAACTATACGCTTTTCTAGCTAACGTAGGTCAAACTGTATGTGCGTACAACTGTTCGCATGTGTAACTGTACGTATGCCATCGTGACTATATGTAAAACTGTAAGTACACATCGTACTGGATGCATTTCAAACTATACGCATGTCAAATTCTACGCCTGTCAAACTACTAATGTCAAACTTTACAGTGTCATACCGTACGTATGTCAAATAGTTCGTGTGTCAAACTGTACGTACATCAAACTGTACGCTTGTCAAACTATACGTAAGTCAAACTATACGAATGTTTAACTTTACGTATGTCAAACTATACGCATGTCAAACAGTACGTTTGTCAAACTGAACGTTATGTCAAACTGTGCGCATGTCAAACTATACGCATGTCAAACTATACGTATGCCAAACTATACGCATGTCAAATTGTACGTATGTCAAACTATATGCATGTCAAATTATACGCATGTCAAACTGTACGTATGTCAAACTGTGCGCATGTCATATTTTACGGATGTCGAACTGTACATATGTCAAACTCTACGCATATGAAACTGTACGTATGTCAAACTGTACGCATGTGAAACTGTGCTTATTTCTAAGTGTATGCATATCAAGCAGTACCCATGTCAAACTGTACGCATGTCAAACTATATCAAACGTCAAACTGTACGCATGTCAAACTGTATCAAACGTCAAACTGTACGCATATCAAACTGTATGTATGTCAAACGCCGCATGTCAAACTCAACGTATGGCAAACTGAAAGCACATTAAATTGTACGCTCTTCAATATTTGGATTTGTCCTCGCACACACACACACACACACACACACACACACACATGCAAAAAAGTATAGACCTGGCTTGAAATATACAAGGGTAACAGGAGGGACAGGACTCCAGTTACATACGGGGCAAGACAGCAGTAATATACATCGAGTAACATACAGATAGTACACACACACACACACACACACACACACACACACACACACACACTTTCCTCTGTCCACTGCTCACACTCTCCATGATTCTCTTGTCTGACGTGCCTGGGAATTTCTAAGACCAGCGCCCTCTGGAAGCCACCATCAGCAAAACAGGGACCCAAAAAAGCCTACGGGAGTTGAGTGGGATACAATGTTGACGGTAATACCAATAGGGTACAACCACACACCTCGTAATGAAGGCATTCTTGTGGTTAGTACAGTAGCCTGAACAAATGAGGCAAAGATCATGAGTTAATTAAGCTTGTAAGATTTTACATTCACTATAAGGAAATAAATGTGTCTACCTAGGCCAGGCCTCCGCACCTCAACTGTGGCATGGTGGAGACGGAAGTGCGTCTCTCTGAACCAGCTAGGCGAGCATGAAGGACTCAAGTGTTTTCATTTCTCGGCGACAGTGTGATGAAGAGCAGCAGAGAGAGTTATGGGATACTGCCACGACCTGCCCACGACCTGTGAGCCATTCCACCAGCGGAACCTGCTCCAGTGTGGCACTGCTGGCCTCCTCACCGGATATTGTCAAACTCTCGATCACATGTTGAGTCTGACATCTCCGTTGACCTCCACTCAGACAGACAATCAGCCTCAATGACCAGTTTTCATGTAGAGTTCTGTCAGGCGATGTGGGCGCCCCCGAGAGAGAGAGAGAGAGAGAGAGAGAGAGAGAGAGAGAGAGAGAGAGAGAGAGAGAGAGAGAGAGAGAGAGAGAGAGAGAGAGAGAGAGAGAGAGAGAATAAACATGTCTTCTGCATAGCTACTTAGATTGGGGTGTCTGTCTGGGGTGGTCAGATGCCGTGAACAGCCTAACCGGGAGATCTTTATCACATTCGTTTTCCTTTAAGGTCTCTCCTCCACCATGATTATCATCATGGTTCATTATGCATGTATTTCTCTTTTCCTACATATCATATATAACATGGTATTATATCATTTCATTAAACCATGGTACCTGCTCTATATATTCCTGCTCTGGGATCAGCTTGGTTGAGCTTGGAGTCACCCAGGATTTCATCAAGTCCCGAGTGGTTCCTTCCTCCGAGCGCTTTCGTCAACAGACGCCTCGTCTCTCAACTTGTCTTTTAAAGATTTGCAGGATTTCTTGGCGGCTCCCACCCCCACCCCAGTCCCTACCCAGCGTTGCCTGGGCGGGTTTTGAAGAGGTTTGTGATCGTGTGTGTACCCTGATGGTTGACGTGTCACAAACAACTGAGAGGACAATTCAGAGGGCGGGCTCATGGCCGTGCCTCCTCCCAAAGGATTCTTGTTCTTCGGGATCCTGATGTATCGACCTGCTGGTCCCTAGCAACGTCCTGAACTTACGATGTCTTCCAGGTAGTCCATACATGGTTAACCTTGCTAATTACCAAGACGATAGATACTTCATGTTATTGTCTCGGTTCCAGTCTAAGGCCTTGGTCGTCCTCCTGTGCACAATTGATTGTTCTGTCAACATCAAGTTGCACCAAGGTTGAAGGGAATCTTGCCAGTCGTTGGTCGTTTGGTTGCCAGGCTGGTGATCGGCAGCAACATTATCAACAAGGACAGCTCAGGAGCTCCCAATATCTTTTCCGGTCTCGATGTCGTTTTCAGAAGAGGGAGGGAAGGAAATTCAAACTCATTATAGAGCTGTCCATCTCAAATAGGTTCTTCATAATTTCCAAGATGGAATCCGAGTCGGGTATTGCCAAAGCAATATGTCAGACATAATAATGTTGGCCAGGCGCGGCAGACGGAAGATTTCAGAAGCAGGTCACCAGATGCTTACGACTTTGTCTTTTCTAGACAGCCTGCGTGAGTTTTTGAATTCCTATTGATGTTTTCACCAGGACTATGA
Organism: Panulirus ornatus; assembly: GCF_036320965.1. NCBI lineage: Eukaryota > Metazoa > Arthropoda > Malacostraca > Decapoda > Palinuridae > Panulirus > Panulirus ornatus. Next base: position 10,403,454 of record NC_092230.1, on the reverse strand, counting down.
AGCCCTTAGAAGGATTCTTTCATAAAAACAGTTTCTGAGTCGTATTGAGATGCCTTTATTCTATCATAGCGAAGCCCCCTTCAGTTTTAACACCAGTGAGCTGTTCACGTCAAGGTTCAGTCTAACGGCCTCTGTTCACACCTTTAAATTTTTTTGCTTTTTCTTTTTCAGCTGTGGCTTCATTTGGCTTTGTAGCAACACTGGGTGTTCCCATTATCGCCCCTTTAATGACAGTGACCTTACGGTGTGGTAGGTCACAGCGTGTGACGCTAATCCCCAAAGAAATGAGCTTGATGGTCCACCCCCCAACAGCATAGAGTGAGGTCTGAGTATGTGAACGTTCGGTTGCACCAATCAGCGACGTCTTCCACTCCCTTCGGGATTGGCTTTTCCTCCCAGATCGCCTCCATGATACGACCTTCCTGCCTCTCATATACCCGACCATCACCGAAGAAAGTTAGTCCAGCTTGGCCTGTGGTCACACAAGTTCGCTAACTAGCGCCTTGCCCTTTCCTGCCATGACAGAGACTCACATGCCCTTGCGATCACCACCAGCGTCAGTAGCAGTTTTCCTGTGGACTCCTGACGCCGCACATTCCTTACCACAATCCTACCCACCTCTTTACCACTATACACTGCCTCCATCACCTACATATATCACTCCAGTAAAGTACTATTGTTCTTGTTCCCCATGTTCCCGTATCCTCCATTTCAGTTCCACGAGCCACGCCTCACGATCGCATAACTGCACCCGCTAAAGGTGCATTACCTCTCTGAGGCTAGCACACTTGACGCTTGAAAGTCAGAGTTCTTCATAACCCTCTCTAATGCCTGTGCCTTCACTTCTGCATCTCGGTAGACTAAGGTTTTACCCTGTAATGTGATGGCAAGATACCAAAACACTGCCCTTGTTCAAAGACCTTTGGGTCATTCAGGACTTTAAGTGTTTTACTCCTCCGAATCAGAACTCCAGTTTTTCTGTCTTTGATATGACCTCCAGTTTCCTTTCTACATGGAAGATGGCCTAGGATCAGGGCTAGGGGCAAGCTGCCTCACAGTTTTTCATCTAAGATTTATGGCAGCCATTAACAGAAAGATAAGGACAATACACACTCTCATCTCTCTGGCTCGTCCCAGCCACTACTCTACACTATTTGTCTCACGTTGTCAGGCAGTCTTTATATTCCCTCTGACATATCAGTTCTTGTTGTTGTTGTTGTTGTTGTTGTTGTTGTTGTTGTTGTTGTTGTTTCTGTTGTGTTGTTATCTTAAGATACCTACAGCCGTCAGGGATAATCTTTTCCCAACTCACAGAAAGACTAATGGACCCCGGAGGGTCAAGTCATTTTCCAGGCCTCGTAGGATCAAATGAAAGTTGAACTGTGTAGGCGTATCGAGAACCAAAGATGGAGAGAGAGAGAGAGAGAGAGAGAGAGAGAGAGAGAGAGAGAGAGAGAGAGAGAGAGAGAGAGAGAGAGAGAGAGAGAGAGAGAGAGAGTTCGACCCAGAGGTGTTTTGTTATGTTGACAAGTTCAGGGCCCATTAGAAGTGAGTCTCTGTTCTGCTGTTCAGTGGAGATATTCTTCAAATTTCTCTTTGTACTTCTCATCCATTGCGTTCTTTCGAAGCTGGTGTTAGTTGCTTCTCAACTGAGTTAGGTTTATGATATATCTCAAGTGCCACAGTTCATTATATGTTCCCTCTGAGGCCTGATCATACCGTGTGGTTAGCTTGTTTTTCTGTTTAGTGACCACAGTCTCAACTTCAGCTTTCGTACCGTTCCTTGCTTTCCACTACTGCTGCAGGAGGTGAAGCAGATGTTTCCGCTACTGCTGCAGAGGGTGAGGTAGCTGTTCCACTACTGCTGCAGAGGTTGAAGCAGATGTTCTACTACTGCTGCAGAGGGTGAGGTAGATGTTCCACTACTGCTGCAGGAGGTGAAGCAGATGTTCCGCTACTGCTGCAGAGGGTGAGGTAGCTGTTCCACTACTGCTGCAGAGGTTGAAGCAGATGTTCCACTACTGCTGCAGAGGGTGAGGTAGATGTTCCACTACTGCTGCAGGAGGTGAAGCAGATGTTCCACTACTGCTGCAGAGGGTGAGGTAGATGTTAAACTACTGCTGCAGGGGGTGAAGATTTTCCAATACTGCTGCAGGGGGTGAAGATGTTCCACTATTGCTGCAGAGGTTGAAGAAGATATTCCATTACTGCTGCAGAGGGTGAGGTAGATGTTCTACTACTGCTGCAGAGGGTGAGGTAGATGTTCCACTACTGCTGCAGAAGTTGAAGCAGATGTTCCACTACTGCTGCAGATGGTGAGGTAGATGTTCCACTACTGCTGCAGAGGGTGAGGTAGATGTTCCACTACTGCTGCAGAGGGTGAGGTAGATGTTCCACTGCTGCTGCAAAGAGTTAAGCGGATGTTCCACTACTGCTGCAGATGGTGAGGTAGATGTTCCACTACTGCTGCAGAGGGTGAGGTAGATGTTCCACTGCTGCTGCAAAGAGTGAAGCGGATGTTCCACTATTGCTGCAGAGGGTGAAGCAGATGTTCCACTACTGCTGCAAAGGGTGAGGTAGATGTTCCACTGCTGCTGCAAAGAGTGAAGCGGATGTTTCACTACTGCTGCAGAGGGTGAGGTAGATGTTCCACTACTACTGCAGCGGGTGAAGAAGATTTTCCACTACTGCTGCAGGGGGTGAAGAAGATGTTCCACTACTGCTGCAGAGGGTGAAGCAGATGTTCCACTACTGCTGCAGAGGGTGAAGCAGATGTTCCACTACTGCTGCAGATGGTGAGGTAGATGTTCCACTACTGCTGCAGAGGGTGAGGTAGATGTTCCACTACTGCTGCAGAGGGTGAAGCGAATGTTCCACTACTGCTGCAGAGGGTGAGGTAGATGTTCCACCACTGCTGCAGAGGGTGAAGAAGATTTTCCACTACTGCTGCAGGGGGTGAAGAAGATGTTCCACTACTGCTGCAGAGGGTGAGATAGATGTTCCACTACTGCTGCAGAGGGTGAGGTAGATGTTCCACTACTGCTGCAGAGGGTGAGGTAGATGTTCCACTACAGTTGCTGAGGGTGAAGAAGATATTCCATTACTCCTGCAGAGGGTGAGGTAGATGTTCCACTACTACTGCAGACGGTGAGGTAGATGTTCCACTCCTGCTGCAGGGGGTGAAGAAGATGTTCCACTACTGCTACAGAGAGTCAGGTAGATGTTCCACTACTGCTGCGGGGGGGGGGGGGAGGGTGAAGAAGATGTTCCACTACTGCTACAGAGAATGATGTAGATGTTCCACTACTGCTGCAGAGATTGATGTAGATGTTCCACCAAGTCATTGGTCCATTGTTGCTTGTAAGTCAGTCACCAGAACAAGAGAAAAATGTATTTCGTATATGTTATGATGTACAGTTTGCTATTATTCTTATGATGTACAGTTTCCTATCATTGTTATGGTGTACAGTTTCCTATCATTGTTATGGTGTACAGTTTCCTATCATTGTTATGGTGTACAGTGTCCTATCATGTTATGGTGTACAGTTTCCTATCATTGTTATGGTGTATAGTGTCCTATCATTGTTATGTTACGTCGTTTAGCAGGATGTGAGGAGATGTTACCAACACACCCGCCTCACACGAACATTACCAGTAAACTTGGATGTCATATTGATGGTCATCCTCAAGGCTAGAGAAATGCTTTGGCGGGAGTGAGTTGCTTAATTGTAGTCGCAGAACATCGTCCATGCACTTACCCAGCTGGCAACTTCAGCAGATGTTCTTCTGGTCTTGAGGAGGCAACCTTGTGTGGGGTAGCAGGGGACACAGTAGGAGGTGTTCTGGCCAGAAGAATACTTTAACTAGCAAGCTTTGTGTTTTCCTCTGACCCATCCAGACCTGGGCTATGCTGACCCATCCAGACTTGGGCAATGCTGACCCATCCAGACTTGGGCTATGCTGACCCATGCAGACTTGGGCTATGCTGACCCATGCAGACTTGGGCTATGCTGACCCATGCAGACTTGGGCTATGCTGACCCATGCAGACTTGGGCAATGCTGACCCATCCAGACTTGGGCTATGCTGACCCATGCAGACTTGGGCAATGCTGACCCATCCAGACTGGGGCTATGTTTGCCGAACATTGACAGATGGAGGAGGAGGTACAGGTGAAGGATCCTAGTTACCACACGAGTTGTTTGTCACTACGTTGCTGGAAACTGGTCAGGTCGTCTCTGGTCGCCTCCTAGTGACGGTGGTCGTTGGCCGACCCACCGGAGAGGGACGACGTATGTCGTCAGAAATCTCTCTCTCTCTCTCTCTCTCTCTCTCTCTCTCTCTCTCTCTCTCTCTCTCTCTCTCTCTCTCTCTCTCTGCTCAGAAATACCTCAGCAGTCCCCCCCTCCCCCAACATGCCTCAATCCACCCCACCAGCAGCCAGACACACACACACACACACACACACACACACACACACACACACACACACACACACACACACAGAGACCGTGCCTCGTGTGTGCAGCATAATGAATCACGTACATACACCATCGCCAGCCCTGGTATCTGTCTTCCCTACCCACACTCCAGCCACTCCCCAACCCCACTCCTCTCCAGCCAGAAGCACTCCGGCCCTGAAGGTTCGTGTTCTCCAGAATTCGATAGAGGGATTTGCGTCTCATTCCCGCGTTATGTGGGCCGGATCCCTGCCTTTTAGCCCGGATGGAAGGAGGGAAGAAGATAATCGGAGCCGCACTTAAAAATGTCACCCTCCACCACTAACAGGGAATTGAAACCGTTCAATGAGGGATCAGGATGCTGGGGTGGCGCATCTGCACCGTCTTTATTGGTTCTGTGTTTTTCTTTTGTGCTGAGGTTGGCGGTGGTGAAGACAGAGGTCGATGGTGAGGGTTACCTGAGTGTTTATTGTGGACTGATCTTGTATGACGGTTTCCTTATGTTATACCCTTGTGTAGATCATTCCCTCACGTTATACTTACAAGAATATCATTTATTTCTTAAGATAATATGTAATTCGAGCTGTCATTATCTTATGATAATTGGCAAGACTGTGTCACACATTTTCACTTTTCTTTCTTCCCGGAAGATGAATTATATTTTCTGATCTATGATGTCTAAAAATTATAACCATGGCTATAATTCCCTTGAAACTTTACTTTTGTGATTAGAACAGTGATATTTTGAACTTTATCTGTTCTTAAGAACGTTCCAGATAGATTCAGTGTTGAGTATCTGATATAGAACATTCTATAAGTTTCCAGTAATATAGATATCAGGAGAAATATATGGCCCTTAAGCCAACCAGTTCAGTTTAGGTCTAGCTGCCTAAGTGAATACATACATTATTGTGAGATAGCATCTAGAGGCCACAAGCATCCAGCGGACGCCTTTTTGCTATGTCTGCGGCCAAGTTAGCAAAATAAGAGCGAAAATGTACTGTGTGGCAGAAGGTAGCTATCATATACTGGTGTGCCAAGGTGTACTGGTCCCACTAAAGTCTGTACCAGAGGGAGAGGATAGCGTCACAACCATGGGGGAATGGTAGCTATCATGTACTGGTGTGGCAAGACGTACTGGTCCCATTATATTCAGTACTAGAGGGGGAGGGTAGTTATCATGTCTACATGAGTTTACATGAGAGACAGACAACAGGAGGCCTGGCTGGCCCACGACCGGGTTGTCTGAAAATAGAAAATTGTTCAACTTCACAAAAGATAATTCTGCTCAGTCCTAGTCTAAGTTATCAGCGACTCTCCGCTGCCACATATTAGCTTTCTAGTGTCCCCGTTACCGTTGTCGTTTATACGTTTTATTTCAGGCGTTTTTCTCAAAGTATATCTGACTATATAAAATAGTTGTCTAAACGACTTTTGAGGGTATTTATATTTTTAGCATTCACTACGTCTGACGGTAACTTATTCCAGTGCTCAACACACCTATAGGAAAAGAAGCTTTTTCCCACACGTCCGTACTACATCTTATAGCTTGGAGTTTTACTCCATTTGTCCTGGTATCTATTTTCTTGTACTTCGAAAAGATATTCGTGATTTACTTTATCGAACTTGCTCAGGATTTTGAATACTTGGATTAAGTCGCCGCAAAGTCTACGTTTTTTAAAGGAGAAGAGATCCAATCGCTTTAGCCTCTCTTCGTATGCCAGATTTCTAAAGGATGAGATCAATTTCGTCGAGCGTCTTTGTACTTGCTCTAGTTTTTCTTCGTCTTTTTCACAGTTTGGGGACTAAAACTGGACTGTATATTCAATGTGTGGTTTACTAGAGAATCATAAAGTGTGAGAATTGTTTCTGGTGTCTTATAATCTACGTTCCTGGCTATGAAACCTAACATTTGGTTACCTTTTCAACTTGCTTCTCGACACTGTTTAAATTATTTCAAATTGTTGCTAATGACAACTCCAAGGTGCTTTTTTTCATTTACTTTAGACAGAGAATTTCCTATTTGTTTGTAGCCGTAACGCTTACTCTTGTGTTCAAAGTGCATAACTTTACACTTGTCTACATTAAACTTCATTTTCCATTTGTTTGACCACTCTGCTAGTAAGTTAAGATCTTTGAATCATTTCGCAGTCCCGCCTGTTTACACCTCTACCTCCTAGTTTAGTATCGTCAGCAAATATGGAGAACTTAAGTATGCAACCGAGTTCTAAGTCATTAATGTATATCATGAAAAGAACTGGGCCAAGGACCAACCCCTGTGGCACACCACTCGTTACGTCTAGCCAATCTGAGGCTTCGCTGTTTAATACTACACTCTGCTTTCTTCCGGTAAGTCAGTCTCTGATCCATGTACAGAGTTCTTCACCGATTCCGTGTGCTTTCAGTTTATGTAAAAGTCTGTTGTGAATTACTTTATCGAAAGCCTTTTGGAAATCTAAATACACTACATCAGGCGGTAATTTTTCGTCCCAAATCTGATGAATTACATTAAAAGATTCCAGCAAATTCGTCAGGCAGGATCTTCTATAACGGAAACCGTGTTGGTTGTCCAATATAATTGTGTGATCTAGAAACGTGACAGTTTCATCTCGTATTATTTTTCTATCATTTTACCTAACACTGACGTAAGGCTAATTGGGCGGTAGTTCAAGCCACACTTTTTGTTTCCTTGTTTATATATAGGAGTAAACTTTGCCGCTGGTTTCCAGTCAGTTGGCACCTGACCATCCGATAGAGGTTTGTTGAGTATTTTTGTTATGGGTTATATCAGCTGTCTCCTGACCTATAAAAATCCTGGAGCTAGGTTATCTGGGCCTTTGGATTTGTTGGGTATTTAAGACCAGGTATTTAAGTACTTCAGAGTTCTTTATTTCTCTAACCTTCAACTCTTCTCATCCTTGAAACATTTTCATTGGTTGTGGTATTCGAGATGTTTCTTCAAGTGTGAATACGGAGTTCAAAGAATAATTTAGTATGGTAACCATTTCCTTGTCGTCAGTAGTTAGTGTGTCATGTTCGTTTGGTAATGGTCCAATTCCTTCTCTTACTGTCTTCTTTGTCTTAAGTATTTGAAGAATTCCTTATGATTTCTTTAGATTTCAGGCAATTTTTTTTTTCGTGGCACTTACTCTGCCTTATGACCTTCTTACACTCTCTTTGGATTTGGATTAATTCCTGACGATTTTCATCGGTTCCCATTGTTGTAAATTTCTTATATGTTTTCTTCTTTGGCCGAATTTGTCCTTCCGTTCTCCTGTTTATCCATGTGCGATGTGGAGATGTACTGGTCCCACTACAGTCTGTACCAGAGGGAGAGGATAGCTATCATGTACTGGTGTGGCAAGATGTACTGGTCCCACTACAGTCTGTACCAGAGGGAGAGGATAGCTATCATGTACTGGTATGGCAAGATGCACTGGTCCCACTACAGTCTGTACCAGAGGGAGAGGATAGCTATCATGTACTGGTGTGGCAAGATGTAGTGGTACCACTACAGTCAACACCAAAGAAGGTAGGGGTGATGGTAATGACCTGAGTTGCCTATACGAATGCTCATTTCAACAGCGTCTCTTACATCAAGATTTTCATTTAAAATACTTTGAACAAGTTGAAGTGCGCATTAATGGTTGAATAAGATCATCATGAATGACATCTGTTTCCGCCCCGCTGTCTAGCAAGATAGTGCTAGGCTGACAATGAAAAGAACTCACTAAATCGAATCTTTTAACGTGCGAAGATGCCATAGAACGAATACGTCTTAAGAGTTTTTCATGAGATGGAGTTCCGTCATGAGAGGGAGACTGTCTTGGTTGATACGACGATGAACCTGTGTTAGATGACGTCTGTCTGTCTAGCTGAGCTGACCGCTGAGGTGTGTCAAGCATTCCTATGATATGAACACTTGGTGGTGTTGGGCGCCAGCGGGTGAAGGTCAGGCTGGAGTCTGAGTGGAGGATATGATGACACGGTCGCCAGAATTGTGACGACCGAGGCTGTGATGCCGTGGGTGGTTGACTGTGTTTGTTTTGGTCAAGGTTTACGTGAGAACGAGTCTGTTATGTAAGGCCACACCTCCACCTTATGTCCTGGTTGGCCACAACGGAAGCACCGAACTGTATGTGAGTGTTTGTCATTAGTGATTCGCTTTCTATGACCGCGAGATGAATTAGTGTGTTGACCACTAGGATGTTTCGTCACACTTTGGGAAGCCGACACTATCTCACTTAGTGTTGGAATAACCACCTTTTTGTTGAGTGTAATGCAACACTTACGTTACTGACCCACAGTGATGGGTCGATATTGTCATCAAGTTACCACCGTCTTACGCCTGGGGTCAGGTCTTGCAGGATGAAGATGAGGATGTGTCATGATCTCACGAGTGTTTCCTAATGTGTGTCAGGGTTCATCATGGCCGACATCCAGGGTGAGGATTCATAAGCCTGCCTAACTAATCTCATTCTTCCATGTAAGGTACTCCAGTGATCAGGGACTGACGTATCATCCAAGTATGTGTGTTAAGAGCACGTCAAAGGACGTGTAGTAAACTGAGAATGATCCTCACAACTTAATCTAAACAATGTTGTTAATTCCTCCCAAGATGTACAGTTTCGAATGTCATCTTAGTCGCAAACAACCTTAGTATAATTGTTAGGCTGGTGGAAATCAATGATGTTTTTTTTAGCAGTCGATATAAACGCTCTGTGTCCTGAATCACCATTATGTTCAACAATGTCTTCCGCATTTCTAATCCACTGATCAAAATTAGCAAATTTGCCATCACATAACTCGTGTGGTTCCCTAGCTTGTTTCATTGCAAAAACAGTTCTATTGTGAAGGAATCGATAGTCCCGAGTTTCCTGTGATGACGTGGGTGTGGGTGTGGGTATGGGTGTGGGTGTGGGTGTGGGTGAGGCCAACGTGTGAGGAGGTTTTCTGTAGGTCATCATCATCTGTGTCATCAACACAGTCCGTCAAAACAACTTTGTGTGACGTCACCATTTTAGAAGGCTGGTCCAGTTTACAATAAGAGATTCTAAGTTGATTTTGAAGTACATATGAACCTTCACGTCCATCACATGGGACCATGTCAGACATGGATCAAAATCAAATTTAGAGGTGGCACACCTGATAATCAAAAACATTAGAACATAATTAACACCACTGGCCTTATACAAAATATATTTATTATGATTCTTATTTGAAAATGTTGTAATGAATTGAATAAATGATTTCACCAAAGGTGTACTTAACACTATAACATATCAGTATAAGACTCTATATATGAAAGTAGTGATAGCTGAAAAGATATCATAATGACATGAAAACACAAGATGGAATACATGGAATGATAAATGAAACCTTAAATGAATTGGGTAAATTACAGAAGTGAATAGTCATGTTAAGCAACACTGAAAAGTACATATGTACATGTGTACATATGTACATATGTACAGAAAAAGAACTAGTACTACTGAGTGAACCATTATGACACAGTGTACAGACAAAGAACTAGTACTACTGAGTGAACCATTATGACACAATGTACAGACAAAGAACTAGCACTACTGAGTGAACCATTATGACACAGTGTAGAGACAAAGAACTAGTACCACTGAGTGAACCATTATGACACAATGTACAGACAAAGAACTAGTACCACTGAGTGAACCATTATGACACAGTTCTTATCTGACTGGGAGATTCGTCTTCCAAGGCGTCTTGGGTGTAGCGAGGGGGAGACGTGTTCGGAGTAGCGGCTCGCTTACACGTAAGATGAGTGCCCGAGTGGAGAGGAGGGGCTAGGCAATGATGACGTCTGGGATGGCGTCACGGATGAGGATGACGTCTGGGATGGCGTCACGGATGAGGATGACGTCTGGGATGGCGTCACGAAGGATGATGATGACGTCTGGGATGGCGTCATGGATGATGATGACGTCTGGGATGGCGTCACGGAGGATGATGATGACGTCTGGGATGACGTCACGAAGGATGATGATGACGCGTCTCTGGAGCAGTTGACATGATGACCTCCAAGTTGGTGTGGGTAGGATCGCTGACCTTGCCTGTGACGCTGTGTGGATGTGATGGCAGCACTGCCCGCCTGTGACGCTGTGTGGATGTGATGGCAGCACTGCCCGCCTGTGACGCTGTGTGGATGTGATGGCAGCACTGCACGACTGTGACGTTGTGTGGATGTGATGGCAGCACTGCACGCCTGTGACGTTGTGTGGATGTGATGGCAGCACTGCTCGACTGTGACGTTGTGTGGATGTGATGGCAGCACTGCTCGACTGTGACGTTGTGTGGATGTGATGGCAGCACTGCACGACTGTGACGTTGTGTGGATGTGATGGCAGCACTGCTCGACTGTGACGTTGTGTGGATGTGATGGCAGCACTGCTCGACTGTGACCCTGTGTGGATGTGATGGCAGCACTGCACGACTGTGACGTTGTGTGGATGTGATGGCAGCACTGCACGCCTGTGACGTTGTGTGGATGTGATGGCAGCACTGCTCGACTGTGACCCTGTGTGAATTTCCCTTGTAAGTGACCCAGTGTCAGCAGTGCAATAAAGGCGTATCTTCGATGCAGGGAAGTACGGGCGATGGATCACGTAGCTGGCCTTGGGTTCAGCCCTGAACGTCCACAGGAGTGAACGCCAGGAATGTGTCGGGTCGTCTTGTGTGGAACGCCAGGCGTACGTACAAGTATGTGTGACCGGTGGTCCGTGGTCACGCAGGTTCTTACGTCGCTGCCACCACACGGGTAAGGTTGAGATGGTAAGAAGGAGATCAGGTCTTTCTTCGTTCCCTAGTACTTAATGAAGATCAGGCGGCCTCTGTAGAATTATTAGAAAAAATATGTACGTACATCTGTAGTACTCTGGGTTATAGTCTTATGACACACTACGACACACTCGAGCGAACAGTGTGACGATGCTGGCCAGTGTGTCCCCTCAGGTCACACTGGCAGGGGTTACATTGCAGTCCGTCGACACCCATTCAACAACGTGTTCAAACAACAGATCAACTCTTACGTGTACAAACAACATATCAACTCTTACGTGTTCAAACAACATATCAACTCTTACGTGTTCAAACAACAGATCAACTCTTACGTGTTCAAACAACATATCAACTCTTACGTGTGCAAACAACATATCAACTCTTACGTGTTCAAACAACAGATCAACTCTTACGTGTACAAACAAAATATCAACTCTTACGTGTTCAAACAACAGATCAACTCTTACGTGTTCAAACAACAGATCAACTCTTACGTGTTCAAACAACATATCTGCTCTTACGTGTTCAAACAACAGATCAACTCTTACGTGTTCAAACAACACATCAACTTTTACGTGTTCAAGCAACAGATCAGCTCTTACGTGTTCAAACAACAGATCAGCTCTTACGTTTTCAAACAACAGGTCAGCTCTTACGTGTTCAAACAACAGATCAACTCTTACGTGTTCAAATAACAGATCAACTCTTACGTGTTCAAACAACAGATCAACTTTTACGTGTTCAAACAACAGATCAACTCTTACGTGTGCAAACAACATATCAACTCTTACGTGTTCAAACAACAGATCAACTCTTACGTGTACAAACAAAATATCAACTCTTACGTGTTCAAACAACAGATCAACTCTTACGTGTTCAAAACACAGATCAACTCTTACGTGTTCAAACAACAGATCAACTCTTACGTGTTCAAACAACAGAACAGATCAACTCAGTCAAGCAAGCTGTTCAAACAACATATCTACTTTACGTTGTCAGCTCTTACGTGTTCAAACAACACATCAACTTTTACGTGTTCAAATAACAGATCAACTCTTACGTGTTCAAATAGCAGATCAACTCTTACGTTTTCAAACAACAGCTCAACTTTTACGTGTTCAAACAACAGATCAACTCTTACTTGTTCAAACAACAGATTAGTTCTTACGTGTTCAAGCAACAGATCAGCTCTTACGTGTTCAAACAACAGATCAGCTCTTCCGTGTTCAAACAACAGATCAGCTCTTACGTGTTCAAACAACAGATCTGCTCTTACGTGTTCAAACAACAGATCAAATCTTACGTGTTCAAACAATAGATCTGCTCTTGCGTGTTCAAACAACAGATCTGCTCTTACGTGTTCAAACAACAGATCAACTCTTACGTGTTCAAACAACAGATCTGCTCTTACGTGTTCAAACAACAGATCTGCTTTTACGTGTTCAAACAACTTTCAACTCTTACGTGTTCAAAGAACAGATCAGCTCTTACGTGTTCAAATAACAGATCAACTCTTACGTGTTCAAACAACAGTCATCTCTTACCTGTTCAAACAACAGATCATCTCTTACGTGTTCAAACAACAGATCAACTCTTCTTTGTCCAAACAACAGATCAGCTCTTACGTGTTCAAACAAGAGATCTGCTCTCAAGTGTTTAAACAACAGATCTGCTCTTACGTGTTCAAGCAACAGATCAGCTCTTACGTGTTCAAACAACAGATCAGCTCTTACGTGTTCAAACAACAGATCAGCTCTTACGCGCTTAAACAACAGATCAGCTCTTACGTGTTCAAACAACAGATCAGCTCTTACGTGTTCAAACAACAGATCTGCTCTTACGTGTTCAAACAGCAGATCAGCTCTTACGTGTTCAAACAACAGATCTGCTCTTACGTGTTCAAATAACTTTCGACTCTTACGTGTTCAAACAACAGATCAGTTCTCACGTGTTCAAACAACAGTCAACTCTTACGTGTTCAAACAACAGTCAACTCTTACGTGTTCAAACAACAGATCAGCTCTTACGTGTTCAAACAACAGATCAATTCTTACGTGTTCAAACAGCAGATCAGCTCTTACGTGTTCAAACAACAGACCAACTCTTACGTGTTCAAACAACAGACCAACTCTTACGTGTTCAAACAACAGTCAACTCTTACGTGTTCAAACAACAGAGCAGCTCTTACGTGTTCAAACAACAGATCAATTCTTACGTGTTCAAACAACAGATCAGCTCTTACGTGTTCAAACAACAGACCAAGTCTTACGTGTTCAAACAACAGACCAACTCTTACGTGTTCAAACAACAGATCAACTCTTCCGTGTTCAAACAGCAGATCAGCTCTTACCTGTTCAAACAACAGATCTGCTCTTACGTGTTCAAACAACAGATCAGCTCTCACGTGTTCAAACAACAGATCTGCTCTTACGTGTTCAAACAACAGATCTGCTCTTACGTGTTCAAACAACAGACCAACTCTTACGTGTTCAAAGAACAGATCAACTCTTACGTGTTCAAACAATAGATCAGCTCTTACGTGTTCAAACAACAGATCTGCTCTTACGTGTTCAAACAACAGATCAACTCTTACGTGTTCAAACAACAGATCTGCTCTTACGCATTCAAACAACAGATCAGCTCTCACATGTTCAAACAACAGATCAACTCTTACGTGTTCAAACAACAGATCAACTCTTACGTGTTCAAACAACAGATCAACTCTTACGTGTTCAAACAACAGATCAACTCTTCCGTGTTCAAACAACAGATCAACTCTTACGTGTTCAAACAACAGATCTACTCTTACATGTTCAAACATCGTGGTTCACAGTGGCCCGTGAGAACAATGAGACCGTGGGAACATTATCGGTATTGTCACTAAGTATTTATACCTCACGATAGAATGATGATAACAAATAACTGATGAAAGATTAATGGCATGTGTGTGTGGGTGAGTCTTTCACTAAATGGTCTTTCCCTGGTGTTCAAGGGTCGTACCGTAGTGCTCGAGGGTCGCACCATTGTGCTCAGTGGTCGTACCATTTGTGCTGCAGGGTCGTACCGTAGTGCTCAAGTATCGTACCGTGTTGCTCAAGATCGTACCGTGTTTCTCAAGGATCGTACCGTGTTGCTCAAGATCGTACCGTGTTGCTCAAGATCGTACCGTGGTACTCAAGGGCCGTGCCGTGTTGCTCAAGATCGTACCGTGTTTCTCAAGGATCGTACCGTGTTTCTCAAGGATTGTACCATGTTGCTCAAGGATCGTACCGTGTCGCTCAAGGATCGTACCGTGTTGCTCAAGGGTTGTACCTTGGTGCTCAAGGGTTGTAACGTGGTGCTCAATGGTCGGCCCGTTTGTGCTGCAGGGTCGTACCGTGGTGCTCAAGTATCGTACCGTGTTGCTCAAGGGTCGTGCTCAAGGCTTCCGTGCTCAAGGATCGTACTGTGTTGCTCAAGTGGAGCGAATATTGGTATGGTGAGCGGGTTGCCTCTTATGCTGGTGTGTGTGTGTGTGTGTGTGTGTGTGTGTGTGTGTAATGCCCACATGTAATTACGGGCGTCGTGTGCCTCGCTAACGCCCAACCTCTCGCCTTTACAGCACTTAATGACCTGCTGCTCTGTCGCCTTCGTCTGTCTTATAGCCAGCCCCCGCCGCTGCTTATCTCATCCTCCACCTACTCATTATTATCATCTTCCTCTTTTTTTTTCTTCTTAATTAAGCTCTCTCTCTCTCTCTCTCTCTCTCTCTCTCTCTCTCTCTCTCTCTCTCTCTCTCTCTCTCTCTCTCTCTCTCTCTCTCTCTCTCTCTCTCTCTCTCTCTCTCTCTCTCCTGACTTGTATTCTCGCTCTGAATTTGAGTTTACTCTGGCCTTTCTTTCCGGTCTTACTCTTAGATGATTCTGGCCTTTATTCCAGCCCTTATCCTCCTTAAGTCACCCTGCCCTTTGACAGAGCACGTTACTTTCTAAGGCTACCTTAGCCTCATTTCACTACCGACCCTTACTCTAAGGTTATTCTAGCGTTCCACCTCAGCCCTGACTCTAAGTTACCTCAAACCTTACCCGTCAGCCCTTATTCTAAGATGACAATGGTTTACTGCACATCTTACGACATGCTTATGTTCGTCAACACACAAGTTTTCCCGTATATCCATGTATCATAGTGTTACAATCTGTGGCGTTACTTCATCTCTCCCTTTTCCTCTGGTACTGAACATCCCGCACGTCCTGTGCATTTATATTTACAATATTCCACTGTCATGAACTCATCCCTTCCTTTAAAGGTGTCTAGTCAGCCCATAGGCCTATTAATACAGATGACTCTTGAAATAACAGCTTCTGTTAACAGAGAGATTTGGACTAGACACAGATTCCCTTACCATCTGGCTAACATCTCCTGACTGCTGTCGGCTTTTTGATATACACTTTCTTTTCCATCCAACACACTGTGTTAACTACCAAACACAAGAGAATAAAAATGACAAAAATATATCTACATCAGCAAAAATTAACTTACGCACTCTTAACATGACTATTATATGATTTACACCTAATACAATGATCTCCCTCAACCGATTTTACTTGGCAAGTCTGAGGCAAATATTCAGGTCTCAATTGATAAGATAATTCTTTGAAATCACCAAGATGTGTACAGACATCATGATACAGTTAGCAGACAAGCGTTGTGTAACATCCTACCCAAACCTGTTCACAGGGAGAGAAAACTAAAACATTCCAACACTTTCTCTACTTTTAGATACAAGTGTTTCCTTAATTCATTTCATCTCTTACCTGTTCCTTGGTCTCCCATAAGTCGTAATGATGATAGAAATACCTGCTATTAGTCTATTGACAATCAAAAAAAAAAAACCCTTCTATTTCAACATACGACAATCGGACTTTTCAAAAGAATGTATTAAGCTTTGGATGATTATTGGTAAAGAGGGGAAATAACTGACTTAGCTTATTGATTATTGGTAAAGAGGGGAGATAACTGACTTAGCTTATTGATTATTGGTAAAGAGGAGAGACAGCTGAACTTAGCTTATTGATCATTGGTAAAGAGGAGAGATAACTGAACTTAGCTTATTGATCATTGGTAAAGAGGAGAGATAGCTGAGCTTAGCTTATATAGCACGTCTTCCTTTACATCATCTAGATCTTGAGTGTTTCCTCACATTCATGTTACCCTCACACTTAGTATACCATTATAAACACTTGCTCCTTTAGCTTCTTCACCCTTAAGGTAATTCCAGCCTCACCCTTCTCTTCCCTTCCCTTGCCTTCCCCTTGAGCCACTTTACTTTATAATCAATGTATTGTTATACCAGGAGTGCCTTACACCTTCCTTATCCCTGACAGTCCTGCTTTTTGCCACTCATTAATTGGTTCCAGCCAGACCTGCAGCTCTTACATAATTTTCCAGCCAGCTTCCCCACTTCTCCCACGAGGCAGCTTGAAGGCGCTCTGCCCAGAACCCAGACGTGTTTTCCATACCCAACATCACTGGAGATCACGAAGGGAATTACTCTCTAAATAGCATGAGGTGCTTGAGCACTGGGTGTATGTATGTGTGCGAGTGGAATGATCCATCTGTAGTGCACGAAGAGGGAGTTTTACACACTCGTGTTTGTGTGTGTGTGTGTGTGTGTGTGTGTGTGTGTGTGCTTCGACATACAGAGAGGGAGTGTAGTCTCGTGGGATGCCATCTGTGAGTATCTCTCATATCTTCGTGATTCCTGACACAGTTATTTCCAGTGGTCCACTACTTATATACTTCCAGTGGTCTTCCTCCACATCGTTACTGAGCTCTTCACCTGCCTCATGCCCTGTTGTGCCCCACAGTGGGCCATCTCCTCCCTGTTGTGCCCCACAGTGGGCCATCTCCTCCCTGTGTGAGAGACTTTATCCACCTCATGGTCACAATCATGTCTCCCCTCGTCCATCTTGCTACCACCCTCCTCGGGTTTATCGCTATCAGTTCCCCTAATTCAGGTCGTGTCTATACCTAGGGTCGTAAAGTGGTATAGTAAAGGCCTTTGACGCAACCCTTAAGTGCCAAGTCAAAGATCACGGCATCATACGTCGCACGTAAGGGTCATCCCGTGAAACTCAAGGGTCATACTATGGTTTTTTAAGGGCTCTGTGCCTTGAAGCTCAAGGGCCCTATTATGGTACTCAAAGGTCGTGCCGTGAAGTTCAAGGGTCGTTCTGTAGTTCTCAAGGGGTCTTACTACGTTGCTCCAGGGTCGTACTGCGGTGCTCAAGGGTCGTACCATGAGGCGCATGGGTCGTAGTACCTGTGGTACTCAAGGATAGTACCGTCGTCCACAGAGGGAGGTTAAGGTACCATGTCTTTACTCGGCCATTACAGCATATTGTTGTCTCATGTGAAGGCCAATGTGACCAGAGTGGGTGATGCTCGCTCCACCTAAGACGTGGATGCTGTAGATCTTGTCACTTTGAACATGTCTTTACTCCGTGTGTGTGAGGGAGAGAGAGAGAGAGATTGGAGCTGTGTCAGCCACTTGTACATAGTTCCCTTCTACGACGGATGTCTTAACGTGTTTCCTTTTTTTCCTTTTCTCAGTCACAGAGTGTGATACTGTCTGTGTCAACCTCGACCCCCCTGACACTACGGGGGGATGATCCCCTGAGCCGACCTCCTCCACAGGGTAATAGCCATAGTGTGGCTTCGTGTCCCATCTGGGTCTTACGCTTCATCACCCTACGTAGAGCTGACATAGACAGGGGAAGAAACTGAGAAAGGAGGAAAAAATATAATTCTGTGCCCTCCACTTTGGCCTTGAGAGTTGCCAAGTCAGCAATTACATCAACTGATTTTGATGTGTTTTCCCTGTCAGTTCGTCTCATGCTGGAGCGGAGAGAAGGTTCCAAGCATCCTGGATGCCTCTCGTTAGTTTTCTGCTGTAGGCCTTCCTCACACGAAGCATATGAGGGCGAGGATAAGACACTGGAGGCTCTCTCTCTCTCTCTCTCTCTCTCTCTCTCTCTCTCTCTCTCTCTCTCTCTCTCTCTCTCTCTCTCTCTCTCTCTCTCTCTCTCTCTCTCTCTCTCTCTCTCTCTCTCTCTCTCTCTCTCTCTCTCTCTCTCTCTCTCTCCTGGCAGCCGGAAAGCACACTCTTCTCCAATACATAGACCTTCCCCTGAACTTAGACCCAGTCTGCCTCCCTCACCGTTGCTCGCGTATAAGTGTATGTGTGTGTGTGTGTGTGTGTGTGTGTCTGTGTGTGTGTGTGTGTGTCTGTGTGTGTGTGTGTGTGTGTGTGTGTGTGTTATCATGTTTGTGTTTATCTAATATTACACGTACGTGCAGTGAGCTTTACTCTCGTGGGCGCCGCCCTTTATCCCTATAACCTCCTTTTATACACAGTGTCGCCCTTCTCTTCAGTAGTAATGGAACACGATGTATCTTGGCTGAGTTAGGTCCACAAGTCTGTTCCTGAGGGCATGTCTGCTCAGGTCCCGCCCGCCCGCCCGCCCGTACATACACTTGTTCCGGACGTCGTCATGGCCTCCTGCAGATTTATTTGTAGTTTTCATGTCTTGCCTTATTCTTCTTGCTTCCATTGTGGGCAGACTCAGGGCTCCCCTCCGCTCCTCGTTACTCATTCTATTCAGTTCTGGTACCATTCTCTAAAGCCCTTTACAGCAGTTCTATGTGGCTTTTCAAGTGAGTTCAAGTGAGGAGACCAGACTGTTGCGGTACATTTCAATTTAGGATCTTCTTTAGTATCTCATTGACCATAGATGTGAAGGCTACCCTGATTAAAATAAGGCTTGCCATCGTCATGATCCTTCACACTTGCTGTTCTGTGGACACGTTTGGTGTGGTGTCGACCTCCCCCACCACACCTCCAGGTCCCTCTCACAGCACGACTCACGCAGTTTACTTCCTCCAATACGGTTGAGTTCCCTTCCCCATCTTCATGTCTTCATACCTCCCAGGGTTACATTCTACATCATCATTGGCTTGACCACAGCTGTAGCCTATCTCTCACAGTACTTCGTAGTCCCTGTTGCCTCGCACTTCCTTTGATAATTTCAACATCTCAAGTAAACTGATTCCAGCAAGGATCTGCCCCGTTTGGCAAATCATTTACGTAATTCAGAAGAATAATGATCCCATCAGAGCCCTGTAGGAGCCCACTTGTCGCCCTCATCCAGGTTCAGAAGGTCGGCCTGGCAGTCATGTTCTCTGTTCACTATTGGTGAGGAAAGTGGTAGTCCATATGAACTGCCCTCCTCTGACCCCACCTTCACCATCAGATGTGTAGCTTCACCATCAGATGTGTAGCTTCACCATCAGATGTGTAGCTTCACCATCAGATGTGTAGCTTCACCGTCAGATGTGTAGCTTCACCATCAGATGTGTAGCTTCACCATCAGATGTGTAGCTTCACCATCAGATGTGTAGCTTCACCATCAAACGTGTAGCTTCACCATCAAACGTGTAGCTTCACCATCAGATGTGTAGCTTCACCATCAGATGTGTGTAGCTTCACCATCAGATGTGTAGCTTCACCATCAGATGTGTAGCTTCACCATCAGATGTGTGTAGCTTCACCATCAGATGTGTAGCTTCACTATCAGATGTGTGTAGCTTCACCATCAGTCTTGTGTTGAGGACAACATCTCAGACCTTCTGGCAGTCCAAGAGATATACGATCCAGCCAGCCTTCTCCTTTCACCAGGACGTTGCTTACATGGTCAGAGAAATCCAGCACTGGTGGGTTCATTACACAAGACCTTCTGAACCCTTGTTGTCTCCTGCAGTAGCAGCCTGTGCCGGTCAGGTGCTCTTTGTGTGTGTTTGTATGTATACATTCATGGTATAATACCGAAGCTATGATTATCACTATACATATACATATATATTCCTATGAGTCCACGGGAAAAATGAAACACGATAGGTTCCCAAGTGTACTTTTGTGTGATAATCACATCATCAGGGGAGACACAAGAGAGAAATATAAGTCAGTTGATATGCGTCGAAGAGACGAAGCTAGGACGACATTTGGTAAACATGCGATTGTCCAAGACATACAACGAGCGTTCATAAACTTATCTTTTTACAAATTTTATCAACAATAAAGTTATCTAATTTGTATAGACCATCACTAATATTAAGATTATAATTCTTTGTGTATTTAATGATAGAAGATTCAATGATATCTTCCATCAAATTTACTGTAGAAAATGAAAATGATGGTATGTTACCATTTTTAGCTTGCATGATCCATAGGCAAGGAAACAAGTTTAAGTTTAGCATATAAAGAAACTAAAAACCTACCAATGTATGCTCATATATCCATTATTACTCATCTCAACATGACAGAGTAAAATTACCATCATTTCAATCTATGTTCCTTAAGGCATCACGTGTTTGCAGTCCAGAGTTTATTGATGATGACTTTGAGAAGATATAATCTATTGGATCTGAGTTAAAGTACCCTAGATCTTTCATTGATAAATCCTTTAAGTTAGCAAAGAAGTTGAGCCCAAACCTCCCATTGACACCAAGAATATTTTAGTTCTCCCTCTTAATAATAATTTCACTTTACTTCCCATGTTGCTTAAATCCTTTAATGTAAATGTTGCCTTCAGCAACAATAATACTATAAACAATATCTTAATCAGGAATTCACCAGAAAATTCTCTTGGATGCATCTATAAAGTGCCATGTGGAAACTGTGATAAATTTTCTGTTGGTCAGACTGGTAACGATCTTTCTGTCAGACTTAAGCAACATAAAAATAGTATAAGAACGGGACAAGAATCAAATGCCTTGTTTAATCATGTTAAAAACTATGATCATTGTATTGACTGGAGTAACGCCATCTCAGTTGTTAACTCTAACTCTATTACCAAGAGAAATATCATTGAATCTTCTATCATTAAATATACAAAGAATTATAATCTTAATATTAGTGATGGTCTGTACAAATTAGATAACTTTATTGTTGATAAGATTTGTAAAATGATAAGTTTATGAACGCTCGTTGTATGTTTTGGACAATCACATGTTTACCAAATGGCGTCCTAGCTTCATCTCTTCGATGTATATCAACTGACTGTTATATTCTCTCTTGTGTCTCCCCTGATGATGTGATTATTACACGAAAGTGCACTTGGGAACTTTTCGTGTTTCATTTTCCCCGTGGACTTATAGGAATATATATATATATATATATATATATATATATATATATATATATATATATATATATATATATATATATATATATATATATATATATATATATATATTTTTTTTTTTTTTTTTTTTTTTTTTGCCGCTGTCTCCCGCGTTTCCGAGGTAGCGCAAGGAAACAGACGAAAGAAATGGCCCAACCCACCCCCATACACATGCCTTGATTCAATCCACTGACAGCACGTCAACCCCGGTATACCACATCGCTCCAATTCACTCTATTCCTTGCCCTCCTTTCACCCTCCTGCATGTTCAGGCCCCGATCACACAAAATCTTTTCCACTCCATCTTTCCACCTCCAATTTGGTCTCCCTCTTCTCCTCGTTCCCTCCACCTCCGACACATATATCCTCTTGGTCAATCTTTCCTCACTCATTCTCTCCATGTGACCAAACCATTTCAAAACACCCTCTTCTGCTCTCTCAACCACGCTCTTTTTATTTCCACACATCTCTCTTACCCTTACGTTACTTACTCGATCAAACCACCTCACACCACACATTGTCCTCAAACATCTCATTTCCAGCACATCCATCCTCCTGCGCACAACTCTATCCATAGTCCACGCCTCGCAACCATACAACATTGTTGGAACCACTATTCCTTCAAACATACCCATTTTTGCTTTCCGAGATAATGTTCTCGACTTACAAACATTCTTCAAGGCTCCCAGAATTTTCGCCCCCTCCCCCACCCTATGATCCACTTCCGCTTCCATGGTTCCATCCGCTGCCAGATCCACTCCCAGATATCTAAAACACTTCACTTACTCCAGTTTTTCTCCATTCAAATTCACCTCCCAATTGAATTGACCCTCAACCCTACTGTACCTAATAACCTTGCTCTTATTCACATTTACTCTTAACTTTCTTCTTTCACACACTTTACCAAACTCAGTCACCAGCTTCTGCAGTTTCTCACATGAATCAGCCACCAGCGCTGTATCATCAGCGAACAACAACTGACTCACTTCCCAAGTTCTCTCATCCCCAACAGACTTCATACTTGCCCCTCTTTCCAAAACTCTTGCATTCACCTCCCTAACAACCCCATTCATAAACAAATTAAACAACCATGGAGACATCACACACCCCTGCCGCAAACCTACATTCACTGAGAACCAATCACTTTACTCTCTTCCTACACGTACACATGCCTTACATCCTCGATAAAAACTTTTCACTGCTTCTAACAACTTGCCTCCCACACCATATATTCTTAATACCTTCCACAGAGCATCTCTATCAACTCTATCATATGCCTTCTCCAGATCCATAAATGCTACATACAAATCCATTTGCTTTTCTAAGTATTTCTCACATACATTCTTCAAAGCAAACACCTGATCCACACATCCTCTACCACTTCTGAAACCACACTGCTCTTCCCCAATCTGATGCTCTGTACATGCCTTCACCCTCTCAATCAATACCCTCCCATATAATTTACCAGCAATACTCAACAAACTTATACCTCTGTAATTTGAGCACTCACTCTTATCCCCTTTGCCTTTGTACAATGGCACTATGCACGCATTCCGCCAATCCTCAGGCACCTCACCATGAGTCATACATACATTAAATAACCTTACCAACCAGTCAACAATACAGTCACCCCCTTTTTTAATAAATTCCACTGCAATACCATCCAAACCTTCTGCCTTGCCGGCTTTCATCTTCCGCAAAGCTTTTACTACCTCTTCTCAGTTTACAAACTCATTTTCCCTAACCCTCGCACTTTGCACACCACCTCGACCAAAACACCCTATATCTGCCACTCTATCATCAAACACATTCAACAAACCTTCAAAATACTCACTCCATCTCCTTCTCACATCACCACTACTTGTTATCACCTCCCCATTTGCGCCCTTCACTGAAGTTCCCATTTGCTCCCTTGTCTTACGCACTTTATTTACCTCCTTCCAGAACATCTTTTTATTCTCCCTTCATTTTTTCCCTGCAAAAATCGTCCAAATGCCTCTCTCTTCTCTTTCACTAATACTCTTACTTCTTCATCCCACCACTCACTACCCTTTCTAATCAACCCACCTCCCACTCTTCTCATGCCACAAGCATCTTTTGCGCAATCCATCACTGATTCCCTAAATACCTCCCATTCCTCCCCCACTCCCCTTACTTCCATTGTTCTCACCTTTTTCCATTCTGTACTCAGTCTCTCCTGGTACTTCCTCACACAAGTCTCATTCCCAAGCTCACTTACTCTCACCACCCTCTTCACCCCAACATTCACTCTTCTTTTCTGAAAACCCATACAAATCTTCACCTTAGCCTCCACAAGATAATGATCAGACATCCCTCCAGTTGCACCTCTCAGCACATTAACATCCAAAAGTCTCTCTTTCGCGCGCCTGTCAATTAACACGTAATCCAATAACGCTCTCTGGCCATCTCTCCTACTTACATAAGTAAACTTATGTATATCTCGCTTTTTAAACCAGGTATTCCCAATCATCAGTCCTTTTTCAGCACATAAATCTACAAGCTCTTCACCATTTCCATTTACAACACTGAACACCCCATGTATACCAATTATTCCCTCAACTGCCACATTACTCACCTTTGCATTCAAAT
Source organism: Panulirus ornatus (assembly GCF_036320965.1). NCBI lineage: Eukaryota > Metazoa > Arthropoda > Malacostraca > Decapoda > Palinuridae > Panulirus > Panulirus ornatus. Next base: position 10,379,355 of record NC_092230.1, on the reverse strand, counting down.
CACCCAACACTATAACCCGGTCTCGTGCATCAAAACCACTAACACACTCATTCAGCTGCTCCCAAAACACTTGCCTCTCATGATCTTTCTTCTCATGCCCAGGTGCATATGCACCAATAATCACCCATCTCTCTCCATCAACTTTCAGTTTTACTCATATTAATCGAGAATTTACTTTCTTACATTCTATCACATACTTCCACAACTCCTGTTTCCGGAGTACTGCTACTCCTTCCCTTGGTCTCGTCCTCTCACTAACCCCTGACTTTACTCCCAAGACATTCCCAAAGCACTCTTCCCCTTTACCCTTGAGCTTCGTTTCACTCAGAGCCAAAACATCCAGGTTCCTTTCCTCAAACATACTACCTATCTCTCCTTTTTTCACATCTTGGTTACATCCACACACATTTAGGCACCCCAATCTGAGCCTTCGAGGAGGATGAGCACTCCCCGCGTGACTCCTTCTTCTGTTTCCCATTTTAGAAAGTTAAAAGATATATATATATATTTTTCTTTTTGTGCTTTGTCGCTGTCTCCCGCGTTTGCGAGGTAGCGCAAGGAAACAGACGAAAGAAATGGTCCAACCCACCCCCATACACATGTATATACATACGTCCACACACGCAAATACACATACCTACACAGCTTTCCATGGTTTACCCCAGACGCTTCACATGCCCTGATTCAATCAACTGACAGCACGTCAACCCCGGTATACCACATCGATCCAATTCACTCTATTCCTTGCCCTCCTTTCACCCTCCCGCATGTTCAGGCCCCGATCACACAAAATCTTTTTCACTCCATCTTTCCACCTCCAATTTGGTCTCCCATTTCTCCTCGTTCCCTCCACCTCCGACACATATATCCTCTTGGTCAATCTTTCCTCACTCATTCTCTCCATGTGCCCAAACCATTTCAAAACACCCTCTTCTGCTCTCTCAACCACGCTCTTTTTATTTCCACACATCTCTCTTACCCTTACGTTACTTACTCGATCAAACCACCTCACACCACACATTGTCCTCAAACATCTCATTTCCAGCACATCCATCCTCCTGCGCACAACTCTATCCATAGCCCACGCCTCGCAACCATACAACATTGTTGGAACCACTATTCCTTCAAACATACCCATTTTTGCTTTCCGAGATAATGTTCTCGACTTCCACACATTCCTCAAGGCTCCCAGGATTTTCGCCCCCTCCCCCACCCTATGATCCACTTTTTCATATGTATATGTGTGTGTGTGTATATATGTGCGTGTGTATGTGTATGTATATATATATATATATATATATATATATATATATATATATATATATATATATATATATATATATATATATATATATATATATATATATATATGTATATATATGTACATATATATGTATATATATATATATATATATATATATATATATATATATATATATATATATATATATATATATATATATATATATATTATCCCTGGGGATAGGGGTGAAAGAATACTTCCCACGCATTCCTTGCGTGTCGTAGAAGGCGACTAGAGGGGACGGGAGCGGGGGGCCAGAAATCCTCCCCTCCTTGTATTTTCTTTAACTTTCTAAAATGGGAAAATGGGAAACAGATATATATATATATATATATATATATATATATATATATATATATATATATATATATATATATATATATATAGATATAGATATAGATATAGATAGATAGATAGATATATACACTTTGTGCTTTACGTGTTAATACTGCTTGGAGCCGGTGAAAAGGACCGGCTTGGACAAAGCAGGAGACCTAGCTCTCTTTCTCTCTTTCTCTCTCTGGGTTAGACAAAGCAGGAGACCCAGCTATCTCTCTCTCTCTCTCTATCTCTCTCTCTCTCTCTCTCTCTCTCTCTCTCTCTCTCTCTCTCTCTCTCTCTCTGGGTCGGGCAAAGCAGGAGACCCCCACCGTCAGTGACGTCAGGGATGCAAGTCATGGGAGTACTTCAAACTCAGGTGGAAAAATCGCTGGTCACCAGATCACGCCGCCAGTCTCCTACAGAAATCAATCAAAGAAATGAAAAGGACTTTACGTGAGTATAAGATTCATCCGAAGCAAAATGGCTGACCTGCATTGTTTGGTAAACAGTGAACACGTTGATATCTCTGGCCTAACAGGCACATTCCTTAATGTGAACACACAACAGCGATCTGTTTAGCGAGTACAATCTACAGACTACAGTCTACTTGTAGGGGACAGAGAAGGTCGAGGAGGAGGAACTGCACTGGATGTAATATCTTACTTAAACTCCATCGCAATTCAGACCACAACATCAGCTGCTGTTGAACACTTGTGTGTTTAGATTAACACAGGCTCTCCCAAACTTTACATAAACGTCGTGTATAGACAACCCTCGGCAGCCAGCAGAGAGTGACACAGTCATGTACGAGAGTTGACAACGAACAGTGCAAGATGAAGACTCGTTCATTCTTGGGGAAAGTGAATCTGCAAGACTTATCAACTGTGTCAAAGACAGTTTTCTCTACCAAACCATCACCGAGACGATGAAGGGAAAACAACATATTTGATTTAGTTTTTGCATCCCAGGTGTTCTTAGGAATGTACACCCATGTTGGAGAACATCTTGGCACTTGTGGCCACAACATGGTTAGGTTCGACGTAAATGTCAAAACCAACTACCCCAAGACCAGTACTATAACCCTTAACTTTAAAAGGGTGGATTTTGATGGGTTGCGCGACGCATTTAAGAGTGTCACCCTTGTTGGGTCATGCCCAGAGGAATTATTGGCCAGTTTTAAGCGTCAGTTTATGCACCATCAACACATGTTCATTTCCATGCACGACACAAACAATAAAACCTACAATAAGCCTGAATGGTACGTTGCAGAAGTAAACTCTGTAAGTTCAAGAAATCAGACAGTAACCCAGATATTGCAACGCGATATGACACAATCAGACGACAGGTGAGGGTTCTTATCAAAAATGCCAAGAGAGAATACGAAGTGAGTATTACAAGATATAGTAAAAGAGATCCTATAAGGTTTTATAGATATGTCAATAATAGGAAACATGTAAGGAGTGGAATAGGACCCTTCGTTAACGAGGATCGGGAACCCATTGTGGACGATAAAAGCATAACGACAATTCTGAACACATTTTTCAGTTCTGTTTTTACGCTAGAAAGCAACGACACGAATTTTGAGATATTGATGAGTAGCAGTCACACGATACAAGAATTCACTGTCACAGTTAGAGAAGTACTAACACACATGGGTAAGTTGAAGACTACGAAACGCCCAGGTCCTGATCGTTTCTCTCCACAAGTTATCAAAAACGTCGTACACTATACTGTTGGACCGTTAACCCAGACTTTAAGTAAACCACTGCAAGAAGGAATAGTCCCTCAGGACTGGGGACTGGCAGACGTCACTCCTATATACAAAAAGGGAAGCTGCGAATTGTCAGGTAATTACCGTCCTATTAGATTCACATTAATTATATGCAAACTTCTGGAGTCGATTATTGGAGATAAGATCGTAGCCTATCTGGAACAACACAGCTTGATCAATAATACACAAGGTGGTTTCAGAGGACGCAGATCATGCCTTCCAAACCTCCTTGAGTTTCGTCACATCATTCAATACCTGGGACAAGACAAAAGCCCCAGATGTTCAATTGACGTACAAAATCCAGGCCTTGGGGACTACTGGTTACATAGGAAATTGGATAGAAGTCTTGTGACGTGATAAGAAGCAGAGTCGTGAGAAACGGGGGAATCATCACTGTGGTCACTCGTTACTACTGGAGTCCCCCAGGGATCCGTACTTGGGCCTATACTTTTCATTAGTTACATGTAACGATATTGACGTAGGGCTAGTGACCAGATCTGCAGATGTCACAAAGATCGGCAGAAGGTTATGATTACAAGAAGATCTAGATAAAATCGCTGAATGGTCTAGTAAATGACAAATGTCATTTAACGTCAATAAATGTCAGCTGTTACAAGTAGGAAACCAAAACATAAAATTCTGTCATGAGGTGATGGGCCACAAGATAAAGGACACCTCTAGTGTGAGAGAGCAAGGGGTCACTGTCTCTAGGAAGTTTATATTTTCCCAGCACTACATTGAAGCCGCCAAGAAAGCAAACAGGATTTTAGGATCTATAAACAGAAAATGTACGTACTAAAGCAAGGATGTGATATTGCCACTATACCTAAGTCTAATTGACCACATCTCGAATATGCAAAGCATTTTGACCCCCACCCCCACTCACCAACCCCACTTAAATAAGGACATTTTCAAATTAGAAACAGTGCAGTAGAGAGCAGTCAATTTGGTTCCATGTTAGGAAATATTGCGAGAATCAAATTTGGTTTCCCTAAGCAAGAGGCGCCTCCGGGGCAAATTAAGAGAATGTTTCAAAATACTTAAAGGATTCAGCAATGTTGGTAATGACCATTTCTTTATAGTAGCACCAGCACTGCCGACGAGAGGAAACGGGTTAAAACGCAGAGGTCACTGAGTTAATCTGGACTGGACGAAATATTATCTTTTTACCAACGACATTATTCATGCATGGAATATGCTCCCAGAAAATGGTGTTTAGATCACCTATCTTAATATCTTCCAAAGCAAACTTGATCATCACTTGTCATTCTCCAGTATTGAATAATTCATTGAATCAGTCATCATAACACCGTGGTATATCATGCTACCTTCTCAGCTACTGACCTCTCCTTAGTTATGTTGTGGTATCACACTAACAGTGATTAACCCAGGTCACCTGCTCTGAGAGAGTAGTTGAGAATTACCGTAACATTCTTCAACATCAGGGATAATATAGGCATGGTAAGTGGAGAGGCTGGAGCTCATGTTTATGATAAAGGGATGTATGTTGTTGGTGATGGGATGCATGACATACTCATGATCATTCTACCTCATAACTTTCCTATAACAATTTCCTTCAGGGTTATCAATCCTGCAAGGTATTTTTTTCTACCTGTTTTCCTGCCAGGTGTGGTGCCGGAGGGAGTGGAGGGTGAGGAGCGAGCCTCTGCTTCACTATCCCTTTCTTCTGCTACTTACAAGGAGACTCTTTTTTTTTTTCTGAGAGTTAAGGCCAGACCACCTCGATTGGACCTTGGGTCTGTGTGGTCTGTGTCTCTGAGTAACTCTCTCTCTCTCTCTCTCTCTCTCTCTCTCTCTCTCTCTCTCTCTCTCTCTCTCTCTCTCTCTCTCTCTCTCTCCCCAGCGAGGATTATGGGCCTGGCTAATGATAATTTCCTCTTCTTTCCTCACCTTCAGCACCGGTGCCTGGCTTGATAATCGCTGTGAGGGGGGGAATTACGCTCGAGGTGTGTTGCTGTGGTCGTGTGGTGATGTTTAGTGGTGTGGGAGGAGGAGAGGTGCTGGTCGTACCTTGTATGTAAGGGAGGCGTCATGCTTCGTGTACTGGAGGTCCTCCTACTACAGTTGGTCATATATATAGATGTTCTTGTGGCCAGCCCGACCATCTGGAGTGGTTGTTGTTGTGTGGTGGTGATGGTGGTGGTGATGGTGGTGATGATGGTGGTGGTGATGGTGGTGATGGTGGTGGTGGTGGTGATGGTGGTGATGGTGGTGATGGTGGTGATGGTGATGGTGGTGGGTGGTGGTGGTGATGGTGAGATGGTGGTGAGATGGTGGTGATGGTGGTAATGGTGGTGATGGTGGTGGATGTGGTGGTGGTGATGGTGATAATGGTGGTGATGGTGGTGGTGGATGAGTGATGGTGATATGGTGGTGTGATGGTGGTGGTGATGATGGGGTGATGGTGGTGATGGTGGTGATGGTGATGGTGGTGTGATGGTGGTGATGGTGGATAATGGTGGTGAGGATGGTGATGGTGGGATGGTGTGGTGATGGTGGTGATGGTGATAATGGTGGTGATGATGGTGGTGGTGGTGATGGTGGTGGTGATGGTGGTGATGGTGATAATGGTGGTGATGATGGTGATGGTGGTGATGGTGGTATGGTGGTGGTGAGTGATGGTGATGGTGGTGATGGTGGTGATGGTGGTGGTGATGATGGTGATGGTGGTGATGGTGGTGAGGTGGTGGTGATGGTGGTGATGGTGGTGGTGGTGGTGATGGTGTTGGTGGTGTGGTGGTGATGGTGGGTGATGGTGGATGGTGTGGTGATGGTGTGGGTGGTTGGTGGTGGTGTGGTGGTGATGGGTGGTGGTGTGGTGTGGTGTGGTGGTGGTGATGGTGGTGATGGTGTGGTGGTGTGGTGTGGTGGTGATGGTGGAGTGGTGGTGGTGGTGGTGGTGATGTGTGTGGTGGTGGTGGTGGTGGTGGTGGTGGGTGGTGGTGTGGTGTGTGGTGGTGGGTGGTGGTGATGGTGTGGTGGATGGTGTGGTGGTGGTGGTGTGGTGGTGGTGGTGGTGGGTGGTGGTGGTGGGGTGGTGGTGATGGTGGTGGTGGTATGGTGTGGTGAGGTGTGTGGGGTGGGTGATGTGGTGGTGGTGTGGTGTGTGGGTGTGTTGGTGATGTGGTGGTGGTGGTGGTGGTGGTGATGGTGTGTGGTGTGTGGTGGTGGGGGGGTGTGGTGTGGTGTGTGGTGGTGGTGATGGTGGTGGTGTGTGTGGGTGTGGTGGTGTGGTGGTGGTGTGGTGGTGATGTGGTGGTGGTGGTGTGGTGATGGTGGTGATGGTGGTGGTGGTGGTGGGTGGTGATGGTGGAGGTGATGGTGGTGGTGGTGATGGTGGCTGGTGGTGGTGGGTGATGGTGGTGATGGTGATGTGGTGGTGATGGTGATGGTGATGGTGATGGTGATGGTGATGGTGGTGGTGATGGTGTGGTGATGGTGGTGGTGATGGTGGTGGTGGTGGTGGTGGTGGTGATGGTGGTGATGGTGGTGGTGGTGATGGTGATGGTGGTGGTGGTGGTGGTGATGGTGTTGTTGGTGATGGTGTGATGGTGTGGTGATGGTGATGGTGGTGGTGGTGATGGTGATGGTGGTGGTGGATGGTGGTGGTGATGGTGGTGGTGGTGGTGGGTGATGGTTGATGGTGGTGGTGGTGATGGTGGTGATGGTGGTGGTGGTGGTGGTGATGGTGGTGGTGGTGGTGGGTGGTGGTGGTGATGGTGGTGGTGGTGGTGGTGATGGTGATGGTGATTGGTGGTGGTGATGGTGATGGTGGTGATGGTGATGGTGGTGGTGGTGATGGTGGTGATGGTGATGGTGGTGTTGGTGGTGATGGTGGTGATGGTGGTGGTGATGGTGTGGTGATGGTGATGGTGGTGGTGTTGATGGTGGTGGTGATGGTGGTGATGGTGGTGATGGTGGTGGTGGTGGTGGTGGTGATGGTGGTGGTGATGGTGGTGGTGGTGGTGATGGTGGTGATGGTGGTGGTGATGGTGGTGATGGTGGTGATGGTGGTGGTGATGGTGGTGATGGTGGTGGTGTGGTGATGGTGTGGTGGTGGTGGTGGTGATGGTGGTGGTGGTGATGGTGGTGGTGGTGGTGATGGTGGTGATGGTGGTGGTGGTGGTGGTGGTGGTGATGGTGATGGTGGTGGTGATGGTGGTGATGGTGATGGTGGTGGTGATGGTGGTGGTGTGGTGATGGTGGTGGTGGTGGTGATGGTGATGGTGGTGGTGATGGTGATGGTGGTGGTGATGGTGGTGATGGTGGTGGTGGTGGTGGTGGTGGTGGTGGTGGTGATGGTGGTGGTGGTGGTGGTGGTGATGGTGGTGGTGGTGATGGTGGTGGTGGTGGTGGTGATGGTGGTGATGGTGATGGTGGTGATGGTGGTGGTGGTGGTGGTGGTGATGGTGGTGGTGGTGGTGGTGATGGTGATGGTGGTGTGGTGGTGGTGGTGGTGATGGTGGTGGTGGTGGTGGTGATGGTGGTGGTGGTGGTGGTGGTGGTGGTGGTGGTGATGGTGATGGTGGTGGTGGTGATGGTGGTGGTGGTGGTGGTGGTGGTGGTGATGGTGATGGTGGTGGTGGTGGTGATGGTGGTGGTGGTGGTGGTGGTGGTGGTGATGGTGATGGTGGTGGTGTGGTGATGGTGATGGTGGTGATGGTGATGGTGGTGGTGATGGTGATGGTGATGGTTAGGGTGGGTTTGGATGGTGATGGTGATGGTGATGGTGGTGATGGTGATGGATGGTGGTGGTGATGGTGATGGTGATGGTGGTGGTGGTGGTGGTGATGGTGATGGTGTGGTGTGGTGATGGTGATGGTGGTGGTTGGTGGTGATTGGTGATGGTGTGGTGGGGATGGTGGTGGTGATGGGGTGTGATGTTCATGGTGATGGTGTGTGGTTGGTGGATCGGTGGTGTGGTTGATGTCGTGATGTTGTGTATGGTGGTTGACAGTGGCTGTATGGTTATGGTGATGGTGTTTGTATGGTTACTGTATGGTTGGAGTGTGTGCCTGTTATGGTTACTGTATAGTTGACAGTTTGCCTGTATGGTTACTGTATAGTTGACAGTTGTTTGTATGGTTTACTGTATAGTTGACAGTTGTTTGTATGGTTACTGTATAGTTGACAGTTGTTGTATGGTTACTGTATAGTTGACAGTTGCTTGTATGGTTACTGTATAGTTGACAGTTGTCTGTATGGTTACTGTATAGTTGACAGTTGCTTGTATGGTTACTGTATAGTTGACAGTTGTCTGTATGGTTACTGTATAGTTGACAGTTGCCTGTATGGTTACTGTATAGTTGACAGTTGTCTGTATGGTTACTGTATAGTTGACAGTTGCCTGTATGGTTACTGTATAGTTGACAGTTGTCTGTATGGTTACTGTATAGTTGACAGTTGCCTGTATGGTTACTGTATAGTTGACAGTTGCCTGTATGGTTACTGTATAGTTGACAGTTGCCTGTATGGTTACTGTATAGTTGACAGTTGTCTGTATGGTTACTGTATAGTTGACAGTTGCCTGTATGGTTACTGTATAGTTGACAGTTGTTTGTATGGTTACTGTATAGTTGACAGTTGCCTGTATGGTTACTGTATAGTTGACAGTTGTTTGTATGGTTACTGTATAGTTGACAGTTGTTTGTATGGTTACTGTATAGTTGACAGTTGTTTGTATGGTTACTGTATAGTTGACAGTTGTTTGTATGGTTACTGTATAGTTGACAGTTGTTTGTATGGTTACTGTATAGTTGACAGTTGTCTGTATGGTTACTGTATAGTTGACAGTTGTTTGTATGGTTACTGTATAGTTGACAGTTGTCTGTATGGTTACTGTATAGTTGACAGTTGTTTGTATGGTTACTGTATAGTTGACAGTTGTCTGTATGGTTACTGTACCAGTGGAACCACTAGTTCGGTAAGTTACTTCCCCGACATTGGTGTTTCACCAAACCTCGCCAGTTTCGGCGTTTGTTTCAAAAGTTTCAGTTTCTTGATCGTTGGTTAGTTCATGAGAACATTTGTGTAGGTCATTAGTTGGTTATACCACCTGGCTACTCTACTCTCCCTACCTGAGGATGAAATGAGGACTCCGTCAGGTGAGTCGTATATACATGGCAGTAATTGGTATGTCATTTGACGCCATAACTAACGAATATAACTCACGACGCTGAGTGGAGGAGACCAGCTGTCCACTGGTGAATATCAGAATAGCATTCGAGGATGTGAGTAAGGAAACATCCGGCAAGCCGTTCACATCTTACATTAGAGGAACAAAACATATATTTCTCAGGTTGGCCACCGTATTTAAAAGAGCACAAAGAGCTAACGTAAAAGTTTCAGAGGAAGGTGATAAAGACATGTCAGTTACCACAAGAGATTTGAGGCCTTAGGGTTTGCCCACCATGGAAGAGAGAAGGTTAAGGGTGACTTGATCACATCCTTTAGGTTTTTGAACGAATTTGAGGATGACAGCAGTGGAGAGTTCTTCGTAAGATGCTAATATTAAACAACTGGAGGACGTAACCTGAAATCAAGCAAGAAACTTGTTTGAAGAGATACGAAGACACACTTTTGTAGTAGAACCACCTCAAGCACAGTCCAGATAGGTAACTACAAGTAGGTGATCACACACACACACACACACACACACACACACACATACACACACACACACACACACACACACAGAGGCGCTCCACACTGACCCAGACGTTAAAGAAGAAGGTGATGGAGGGGTAACTTGTGTCCCGGATCAGCAACACTGTGAAGGTATCTCGATAATAGGCGTTGTTGCACACCTTGCAAGGAGCCCCTGCACTGCACCAGGCTCACACACTCACACACACACACACACACACACACACACACACACACACACACACACCTGATGTAATGTAAGATGGAAAAGAAATTCGGACGTTATTCTTTTTTTCTCCTTGTGTCAGTGTGTGACGCATGTTTCAGGTGACAAGTAAAATCCAGTAGACTACGAATAGCATCACTGGAGAAGTCCCGATCTATAGGGGCACTTCGATGTGTGTGTGTGTGTGTGTGTGTGTGTGTGTGTATGTGTGTGTGACGAGGGAAATGACTGAAATCGATGCTCTTTTTTCTGTGGGTTTAGAGGTAGTGGTGGCAAGTCAAATGGTTCCATTGAGTGACACGTGTGATTGAGAGTAAAGGATCCAACAGGTTAACAGGACATGTTCGTTCATCTTCCTCCCAACAAACCCACGAGGACCTCACATCCTGGCCCTGCAAGCCAGGGGTAGCACTCCGTTGATGATGGCTTATGTTAAACACAGTCGCGAGTAACAAACATATTTATAAATTTCAGCATATGTGCGTGTGTATGACCTGCCTGACCGATTCCATAGAATTGCTCCACACAAGTATTAGTTTCAAGTAGATGAGCACTACAGTACGAACACTTATATTCTTAGGTCGCTATCAGTGTTATCAACCATATCTGTTATCACTATTAGTCGTCACAGAGCAGTGCGCTTAGTACATTACCAACCTCCTTACTACGACTCTCCCATTAATTATGCATTCAGGTTAATCACCAACATTGTTTCCACAACATATATTTTGCCCTTGATGAATGGGTTGTAACCACCTGTTTGCCTGAACAACGTCAAGGTCGACAGATGTCTGCAAAGACGAACATGTCTGCTGCTTGCTAGGCCGTCATGACGTAATGGCTCAGTGCCTACCTCCTCCACACATCATAACCACACACAACAATCCCAGGCATTCAATGTATTTTCGATTATCAGACACTACAGTTATCAGACACTACAGTTATCAGACACTACAGTTATCAGACACTACAGTTATCAGACACTACAGTTATCAGACACTACAGTTATCTAAGATTGATATTCTATGTAGACCCAGTGTTAGTTCATGTGGCCATGATAAAGCCATCATCTGTTGAACGTGTTGATATCGTAAGTTAGCCACTTCGTATGTTTATATTGGCTACCATTACGTATTCCACTGAGTTTAATGCCATTTATTGGTCTTTGTAGTAATGCAACGGTTTATACCGCATTCATATAACACAGCTGAACCGTATGTTTTATTTGTTATGTTTCCTGGCTTGATCAAAGATCTATTTCGTCGTGAAAGAATAAATTACGAAATATAACTCAATAACCCATCAAAAGTAATTAGATCATTTTCATTACAGCATACTTAGATTATACGTTCATGTGAATATGTGAGGTGGTGAGGAAGATATAGGTAATGGTTCAGTGAGGGTAGAGGGAGGGAATGGAGAAACCTTGATAATTTGAGTATCCCACTTCAGCATCAATGTGTAACCTGTTATGCATTGATGACACCAGGTTGTTAAACGGTCGCCTGATGTTTGTGAAGCAGTTCCCTCTCCTGCATGACATACTGCATGATCCGGCACCTAGTCCTCACCTGTCCCTGCTCCCATCATGCGCTCACCCACCAGTCTTGGATGGAGTTCATGTCACATCTCTTCGACGGCCAGTCCAGTGGCTCAGTGGTCGGTTGTTCGGAAAACCAGCGCTGTGGACAGTTTGGCTGTTGTCCTGAAATAAAAATCAAAGGAAGAAGAAAACATGAAAATAGCTTATCCTTGTATATTGTTATCCTATACATTACGTTGTATCAGGCAGTCACTGCCAGAGGGTTGTAAGTGACAAAAGGCATGAGACACGTAAGGGAGCAGAAATTTTGAGTACAAGTCATTTCAAATACCAATATAATTCAACACAGGTTTCATACTCTCGATATTAATGATATCTTGTGATTGCTATTTCCCTTACATTTATAACCGACATTAAACTTTAAGATGATAGTAACTCCAGTAAGGTTAATAATCGCACTGTGAGTGTTCTATGTAAAGTAAGACAATTTTCGAGTAAAAAAAAGTGACTAGTGTATTCAGATCCCATGAGACATGGGATGGACAACAATATCATTGATGGATGGTTGCAATTATTGGTGACTGCATTCGTTAGCCACAGATGACGGGAGAGTAGTGGTATATGATAATGATATTAGGGAACATGTCGTGTGCAATGGGTGAGGACTGTGGTGGAATATATCGTAGATGTAAGGTCATGATGGTGATGTCTGAACAAACGGGATGGAGGATAAAGCTGACGGAGTATGACATGAGGAAGAACGGGGTATATGAGAATGTTTAGTTATACAAAAGCGTAGTGGTATTCAAGTGACGATATTTCACTTACCTGCATACATATTATCCTTACTGGGTAGGGTAGAGCCATGGCACGAACCGAGGGTGGCATCACTTCTCCAGTATCTCAAGTGAAGCGCCCGTCAGTATCGGCCAATACCATTATCCCATATAAACGAAGTCATCCTCAGATGTTGCAGGCGACGCGACCGCGTCTGGCGACTTCGTCGACATCTCCGGAGCGTACCTTGTCCTGTTTGTGCGCCAGCAATGTTGCCTCCCACGTGAGCTGGATGAGAGGTTCTCTCGTCAGAGAATGTAATCTGTCCTCAAACCCTGCATATCGTCATGCACGTAGCGCTGTTGCCTCTCCCTGCGGTGTCACTCGCTTAGTTTTACCTTTACTGATGGGTTTCCTATGATGCGCGCCAGCTTTGTGAAGTCGGTTTCGCACTGGTACTACAGACTGAAACTTGGAGTTGCAGGATGTCCCTGAGACCTTACAGCATTGGTCGTGGAATCCTCCGTTACTGCTGCTAAGGATACGTGGATCTTCCTCAACTGTGGTTATCTTGGGTATACCCTCCTCAATCCATCTCCTCCACCACATGTAAACTGTGCATTGCGAAACGTAAAGTTCCAATACAATGTCAGGGGCAGACCGACCACCTTCCTTCATGCCGATGATTCTACCTCTACAAGTTAGTGTATCGTGAAGGCGAGCCATTTTCAATCATGACAAACTTGCTACTGCTGTCGAATGTAAGGATGGTTTGGTCTTTAGGTCTATCAACTGCCAGGGTCATTAAGGTCGTCAACATAAGTTACATCCACCAAAAGAAAATCTTCAACACCTTCATCAGATGTTGAAAATAATTCTAAGACCACATACACTCTCACTAAGTAGTGGCCTATTGTGTTGTAAGGACTGGTGCCGAACCAGGAAGGTAAACCACGTTCATACTCTTAGTTTCCAAGTTCGTATGAACAACACTGTTTCATCCGTCATTTGAAGCCGAAACGATGAATGATGATATGGGAGGGAGAGTTCGTGTGAGTGGGTCAGGGAGTAAAAGTGAGTTTGTGTATCACGATGAGTGTGTGTGTGTGTGTGTGTGTGTGGGTGCAGGGAAGTGAATATTGAGTCACAAGTTCGCTGCTATAACCTACCGAGGTTAATGAGTCCTGTAGATAAGGTTATCATTAACACTGACTGGTATGGTGATGATAATAATCAGAGTTATTAAGCAATTAACTATTCCACAATTATTTCTGTTTCCATTGTTAATCTTTCACTGACAACGCTTCAACCCTTGTTTCACTCCCCACATGGTCTTCCTCCCCCACTTGTGCCAGCAAGCCAGCATCGGACAGTCTGATATTCTGTGTTATATTAACCCTTTATAACGAAGTGTTCAATAATGTAACACTTCTAGATCATGAGACCGAACTGGTCAGCGTTAAATGGACTTTACGTTCTTTCATGGATATTAAAACTTACTTCTCGCTATCCAACACTGTACGACAACTGCGACGGTCTAGCCAATGTATGATTTGGCTACACACACACACACACACACACAACAGACGTTTTATATCTGAATTCTGATCTATGTGTTTTACTTCATCCTCCTCATATCTTACTGCTATATGTAAGACAAACTGTTTCTATCATAGCCGTGAGCCGACTGATTATAAAGTTTACATACACGGCATCTCATACAATGGATGGGTACCAGACCTCCACCTTACCTTACACCCGTCAACATTCTCAGATCCTCTGTAAACTTATTCGGCAGCCTGTATATGTGCGTGTGTGTGTGTATATATATATATATATATATATATATATATATATATATATATATTTATATGCTACCTCGCACACATGAGGGGGGGGAGGGGGTTGTTATTCCATGTGTGGCGAGGTGGCGATGGAAATAAATAAAGGCAGACAGTATGAATTATGTACATGTGTATATATGTATATGTCTGTGTGTATATATATATGTGTACATTGAGATGTATAGGTATGTATATTTGTGTGTGTGGACGTGTATGTATATACATGTGTATGGGGGTGGGTTGGGCCATTTCTTTCGTCTGTTTCCTTGCGCTACCTCGTAAACGCGGTAGACAGCGACAAAGCAAAATAATAATAATAATAAAAAGATATATATATATATATATATATATATATATATATATATATATGTATATATATATATATATATATATATATATATATATATATATATATATATATATATATATACATATATGTATATATATATATATATATATATATATATATATATATATATTTCTTTTTTTTTTATTATACTTTGTCGCTGTCTCCCGGATCAGCGAGGTAGCGCAAGGAAACAGACGAAAAGAATGGCCCAACCTAACCATATATACATGTATATACATACATGTCCACAAACGCACATATACATACCTATACATCTCAACGTAAACATATATATAAACACACGGACATATACATATATACACATGTACATAATTCATACTGTCTGCCCATATTCACACCCGTCGCCACCCCGCCACACATGAAATGACAACCCCCTCCCCCCGCATGTGGGCGAGGTAGCGCTAGGAAAAGACAACAAAGGCCACATTCGTTCACACTCAGTCTCTAGCTGTCATGTATAACGCACCGAAACCACAGCTCCCTTTCCACATCCAGGCCCATATCCTAACGGTAGGATTCCCGCCTGTGGCACAGGGGTCCCGGGTTCGATCCTGGTTGTCTGAGTTTTGTATGTTCTATGAAGGTGCGCGTTCCTATGCACTTTGTTCGTGTATATATATATATATATATATATATATATATATATATATATATATATATATATATATATATATATATATATATATATATATATGAATATGTATATTACTAACAGGCTGCAGGGAAATAATAAGAGCAGTTGTTCTAACAATGTGACCTGCCAGAATCATAGTGGGTCGTTTATCACACCCGAGGAATTGCTTCGTTTTGAAATATTCGTATTTCCCCTCCCTCCCTTCTCCCTACATTTCAGGCCAATGTGCCAAACCTATACCATGCATGCTGTGTTGCCATATCATATATATCCTGGAAGCCGCAAGGAGTCCCTGGAACAGTAATGTAGCATTTGGGATTTTGTTTCTTACCTTAGACAAGGTCACACTTTCATGAACCTACTTCATTTGAGAGAGAGAGAGAGAGAGAGAGAGAGAGAGAGAGAGAGAGAGAGAGAGAGAGAGAGAGAGAGAGAGAATATGTACACTCACAATCAGTCGTGACGTAGTCGCACTGACGTGTCACACGAACATATGCTAAGGTATAAACACTGTAACCAAAACAATATGTAACTGTTTGGTGTAGAAGCGGCTGATCAATTGTGCTTAATACAGTGATGAAAACATATGAATAAATGTAAGAAATCTTGATGTTTATAGAATCAAAGACTCCAGCAGATGGATGTGGGTCGTTGACATGGATCGTGTCATGGACGAAGTCATGTCAAAGATAAATGGTGTGTCTTTTTCTTACCATAGCGAATGATTACTTACGTACGTCCATATGTGTGGCGGAACGTTTTCACATCTGGCGAAATAGCAGAGTGGAGTCCAAAGTAATCTTCCACTCGACCTCAGAACTTGACCCACTTGACGTACGCCACAGTTCTCTCTCCCTCTTCTGTATCTATTACTTTTATTA
>NC_092230.1:10280519-10358019 GCF_036320965.1 Panulirus ornatus | reverse complement strand
AGAATAGAGTGAATTAGAACGATGTGGTATACCGGGGTCGACGTGCTGTCAATTGGCATGTGAAACGTCTGGGGTAAACCATGGTAAGGTCTGTGGGTCCTGGATGAGGATAGGGAGCTGTGGATTCGGTGTATTGCACATGACAGCTAGAGACTGAGCGTGAACGAATGTGGTCTTTTTTTCTATATTCCTGGCGCTACCTCGCTGAAGCAGAGGATAGCGACAACGCAAGCAAGTATGAATATGTACATGTATGTAATGTCTGCGTATAAGTATGTATATGTGCATATATGGGCTTGAGAGGATTAGGGAGAATGATTTGGTAAACAGAGAAGAGGTAGTGAAAGCTTTGAGGAAAATGAAAGCCGGCAAGGCAGCGGGTTTGGATGGTATTGCAGTGGAATTTAGTAAAAAGGGGGTGACTCTGTTGTTGACTGGTTGGTAAGGACATTCATTGTATGTATGACTCATGGTGAGGAGCCAGAGGATTGGCGGAAGGCATGCATATTGCCATGGTACAAAGGCAAAGGGGACAAAGGTGAGTGCTCAAGTTGCAGAGGTATAAGTTTGTTGAGTATTCCTAGGAAAATATATGGAAGGGTATTGATTGAGAGGGTGAAGGCACGTACAGAGCATCAGATTGGGGAAGAGCAGTGTGGTTTCAGAAGTGGTAGAGGATGTGTGGATCAGGCGTTTACTTTGAAGAATGTATGTGAGAAATACTTAGAAAAGCAAATGGATTTGTATGTAGCATTTATGGATCTGGAGAAGGCATATAATAGAGTTGATAGAGATGCTCTGTGGATGGTACAAAGAATATATGGTGTGGGAGGCAAGTTGTTAGAGGCAGTGAAAAGTTCTTATCGAGGATGTAAGGCATATGTGCGTGTGGGAAGAGAGAAAAGTGATCAGTTCTCAGTCAATGTCGGTTTGCGGGAGGGGTGCATGATGTCTCCATAGTTGTTTAATTTGTTTATGGATGGAGTTGTTAGGGAGGTGAATGCAAGAATTTTGGAGAGAGGGACTAGTATGCAGTCTTTTGTGGGTGAGAGAGCTTGGGAAGTGAGTCAGTTGTTGTTCGCTATTGATACAGCGCTGGTGGCTGTTTCGGGTGAAAAATTGCAGAAGCTGGTGACTGAGTTTATTAAAGTGTGTGAAAGAAGAAAGCTGAGAGTAAATGCGAATAAGAGCAAAGTTATTAGGTATGGTAGGGTTGAGGGACAAGTCAAATGGAAGAAAAGTTTGAATAGAGAAAAACTGGAGGAAGTGAAGTGTTTTAGATATCTGGGAGTAGATTGGCAGCAGATGGAACCCTGGAAGCGGAAGTGAATCACAGGGCGGGGGAGGGGGCGAAAGTTCTGGGAGTGTTGAAAAATGTCTGGAAGTCGAGAACGTTATCCTGGAAAGCAAAAATGGGTATGTTTGAAGGAATAGTGGTTCCAACAATGTTATATGGTTACGAAGCGTGGGCTATAGATAGAGTTGTGCTGAGGAGGGTGGATGTGTTGGAAATGAGATGCTTGAGGACAATATGTGGTGTGAGGTGGTTTGGTCGAGTAAGTAATGAAAGGATAAGAGAGATGTGTGGTAATAAAAAGAGTTTGGTTGAGAAAGCAGAAAAGGGTGTCTTGAAATGGTTTGGTCACATGGAGAGAATGAGTGAGGAAAGATTGACCAAGAGGATATATGTGTCAGAGGTGGAGGGAACGAGGAGAAGTGAGAGACCAAATTGGAGGTGGAAAGATGAAGTGAAAAAGATTTTGAGCGATTGGGGCCTGAACATGCAGGAGGGTGAAAGGCGTGCAAGGAGTGAATTGAAACGATGTGGTATACCGGGATCGACGTGCTGTCAATGGTTTGAACCAGGGCATGTGAAGCGTCTGGAGTAAACCGTGGAAAGTAGTGTGGGGCCTGGATGTGAAAAGGGAGCTGTGATATCGGTGCATTATACATGATAGCTAGAGACTGAGTGTGAAAGAATGTGGCCTTTGTTGTCTTTTCCTAGCGCTACCTCGCCTCACATGCGAGGGGAAGGGGTTGTTATTTCATGTGTGGCTGGGTGGCGGCGGGAATGAATAAGGGGAGACAGTATGAATTGTGTACATGTGTATATATGTATATGTCTGTGTGTATATATATATGTGTGTACGTTGAGATGTATAGGTATGCATATGTGTGTGTATGTGGACGTGTATGTATATACATGTGTATGTGGGTGCGTTGAGCCATTCTTTCGTCTGTTTCTTTGCGCTACCTCGCTAACGCGGGAGACAGCGACAAAGTATAGTAAGATATATATATATATATATATATATATATATATATATATATATATATATATATATATATATATAGTTTTTATCGAGGATGTAAGGCATGTGTACGTGTAGGAAGAGAGGAAAGTGATTGGTTCTCAGTGAATGTAGGTTTGCAACAGGGGTGTGTGATGTCTCCATGGTTGTTTAATTTGTTTATGGATGGAGTTGTTAGGGAGGTGAATGCAAGAGTTTTGGAAAGAGGGGCAAGTATGAAGTCTGTTTGGGATGAGAGAGCTGGGGAAGTGAGTCAGTTGTTGTTCGCTGATGATACAGCGCTGGTGGCTGATTCATGTGAGAAACTGCAGAAGCTGGTGACTGAGTTTGGCAAAGTGTGTGAAAGAAGAAAGTTAAGAGTAAATGTGAATAAGAGCAAGGTTATTAGGTACAGTAGGGTTGAGGGTCAAGTCAACTGGGAGGTAAGTTTGAATGAAGCAAAACTGGAGGAAGTAAAGTGTTTTAGATTTCTGGGATTGGATCTGGCAGCGGATGGAACCATGGAAGCGGAAGTGGATCATAGGGTAGGGGAGGGGGCGAAAATTCTGGGAGCCCTTGAAGAATGTGTGGAATTCGAGAACATTATCTCGGAAAGCAAAAATGGGTATGTTTGAAGGAATAGTGGTTCCAACAATGATGTATGGTTGCGAGGCGTGGGCTATGGATAGAGTTGTGCGCAGGAGGATGGATGTGCTAGAAATGAGATGTTTGAGGACAATGTGTGGTGTGAGGTGGTTTGATCGAGTAAGTAACGTAAGGGTAAGAGAGATGTGTGGAAATAAAAAGAGCGTGGTTGAGAGAGCAGAAGAGGGTTTTTGAAATGGTTTGGGCACATGGAGAGAATGAGTGAGGAAAGATTGACCAAGAGGATATATGTGTCGGAGGTGGAGGGAACGAGGAGAAGTGGGAGACCAAATTGGAGGTGGAAAGATGGAGTGAAAAAGATTTTGTGTGATCGGGGCCTGAACATGCAGGAGGGTGAAAGGAGGGCAAGGAATAGAGTGAATTGGATCGATGTGGTATACCGGGGTTGACGTGCTGTCAGTGGATTGAATCAGGGCATGTGAAGCGTCTGGGGCAAACCATGGAAAGCTGTGTAGGTATGTATATTTGCGTGTGTGGACGTATGTATATACATGTGTATGGGAGTGGGTTGGGCCATTTCTTTCGTCTGTTTCCTTGCGCTACTTCGCAAACGCGAAGGAACAGAAGGAACAGAGGGGGGCCAGGTGAGGATATTCCACAAAGGCCCAGTCCTCTGTTCTTAACGCTACCTCGCTAATGCGGGAAATGGCGGATAGTTTAAAAGAAAAAAGAAAAAAAAAAAAAATATATATATATATATATATATATATATATATATATATATATATATATATATATATATATATATATATATATATATATATATATATATATATATATATATAATTTATTTTTTATTATACTTTGACGCTGTCTCCTTCGTTAGCGAGGTAGCGCAAGAAAACAGAGGAAAGAATGACCCAACCCACCCACATACACATGTATTTATATAAGCGCCCAAACACGCACATATACATAGTATACATTTCAATGTATACATGCACATAATACAGACACATATACATATATGCCCATGTACATATCAGTACATGCTGCCTTCATCCATATATGTATATATATGTATATATATATATATATATATATATATATATATATATATATATAGAGAGAGAGAGAGAGAGAGAGAGAGAGAGAGAGAGAGAGAGAGAGAGAGAGTAATCTGATTAATGATGAAATTAATATCTGTAAGGGTTTAGTGTATGCCAGTTTGTCAAAACCAGTGGAACCTAATTACCCTAAAAGATTCATAAGAGCTATTAACACCTTAAAAAAAGACAATGATATACATATTACTAAAGCAGATAAGGCTAACACTGTTGTGATTATGGACGAAGGTAATTATCTATCTAAAATGAATGATCTTTTGAGTGATGACAACATATTCTAAACTCAGTAAGAATCCCCTAGAAGCAGTTAATTCCCATTTCAACAAAGAACTGAATTTGTTGTTGAAAGGTAATGGTTTTCTTATCAAAAGTTTATCATCTTTGTCCCCTTCATTGCCATATATGTATGGCCTTATCAAAACACATTAACAAAATTTTCCAGTAGGCTCCATTACATATGAATCGTCAAAATGGTTAGTTTATTAAGCCTCTAGTGGGTAAGATATCACATTCTAATATCATGAACAATGGAGATTTAGTTTACAAGCTTAATAATATCAATGTTAATTTTTATTTCAAACTTGTTAGCTTTGATGTTTCCTGACTTTTCACAACAGTTCCAGTTGATGACCTTTTAAAATAATTATTTGATGTCTTGGATGATATTCATTTACGTGTTTCAAAGTCTGCTTTCATTGAACTGATAAAATTGTGTATAAAAGACTGTGTATTACAATTCAATGGAGATTATTATGCTCAAAAATTTGGTATGGCAATGGGTAACCCTCTCTGACCTGTACTAAGTAATCTTTATAAGAAATATTTTGAAACAAAATTTCTAAAGGATATCTTACCTTCTAATGCAATTTAGTTTAGGTATGTAGATGATGTTCTTTGTGTTTGGACAACAAATGGAAATTTACAAATATTTCTCCCCTTACTTAACAATTTAGTACCTTCCATCAAATTTACTGTAGAAAATGAAAATAATGGTATGTTACCATTTTTAGATTGCATGATCCATAGGCAAGGAAACAAGTTTAAGTTTAGCATATACAGAAAACCTACCAATGTATGCTCATACATCCATTATTTCTTACTCAACATGACAGAGTTAAATTATCATCATTTAAATCTATGTTCCTAAGGGCATTACGTATTTGCAGTCCAGAGTTTATTGATGATGAGTTTGAGAAGATCTGTTCTATTGGATCTAACGTAAAGTACCCTAGATCGTTCATTGATAAATCCCTTAAGTTAGCAAAGAAATCACTTTATAGATTTGACCCCAAGCCTCACATTGACACCAAGAATCTTTTAGTTTTCCCTTTTGATAATGATTTTACTTTACTTCCCATGTTGCTTAAATCCTTTAATGTAAATGTTGCCTTTAGCAACAATAATACTATAAAGAATATCTTAATAAGGAACTCAGCAAAAAATTCTCATAGGTGCATCTATAAAGTGCCACGTAGAAATTGTGATAAGTTTTGTGTTGGGCAGACTGGTAAGGATTTTTCTGTTAGACTTAAGCAATATGTATATAGTATAAGAACAGGACAAGAATGAAATGCCTTGTTGAATCACGTTAAAAACTATGATCATTGCACTGACTATAGTAATTGTTGATAAATCTTGTAAACAATTCACCTTGTCCACATAATAAATTCATGATGCGTTCGTTGTCTGTCTTGCACAATCGCATGTTTACCAAATGGCGTCCTAGCTAAGTCTCTTCGCTGTATATAAACTTACTGTTATATTTCTCTCTTGTGTCTCCCCTGATAATGTGATTATTACACGAAAGTACACTTGGGAACTTACCGTGTTTCATTTTCCCCGTGGACTCATAGGAATATACTTGATCACGCGCAAAATTGTGATCCTTTCCAATATACATATAATGTTATATGCCTTAGGCACTGACAGAAATCCTCTCGGAAGCCAGGCTTCAAATCAAATATGAAAAAGGCTACACAAATAGAGAAGTACAGGGAAAAGAGGAAAAATATAACCTCACTATTTTCTGGTCGAAGTGGAAAACCGTTCGTTTGAAAAGAGTCGAAGCTGTTAAGAAAGACATGAAATTACAAAGAGCGCCAAAGCTTGGTGCTGCAGGGAAAGAATCAAACATCATAATGGTCCACTGTTGAGCTAACAACGGCCACAGTAATATTATGATGCAGAGGTCACCGAATATTACGGGGTTTAGCTATTGCTGGAGACACACGAGGAACCAGGTCCCAGCAACATAAACCAAGGTAATATCCACAGAAGGGGAGAGAGAGAACCAACCCTGTGGTGTGAAGATAGTGGGTGAAATACTGAGGTCAGATTGGAAGAACATATATTGCTTTGGACTCGTCTGTCAGTAAGGATGTTGAGCTAGAACCTGCCAAGAGATGTATGGGCACAAGGACGAGTCAGTTCTTCGTAGACCCGAAGCAACTTTTTCAGAGAAGGATTTTCGCCATCTGTATACACAGGAGTTTACATGATCAGTTGTTACAGTGATGCCAGGTATGTCTGTATTGTACTGAGCGAGGGAATTATAGATCCATTAAGTGACAGATGAAAGTTGCGAGAGATTTTACAAAAGGAAATGAAATGATTAGGTTCAGTGACTTTTAAGCTTACCTAGGTTGCGACTGTCTCATAAGCAACTTCAGCTTAAGTGTGAGTTGATTGAGGCAGACTTAGATTGAGTAGGAGACGACGGATAGATAGTACGTGAGGGAAGCGTAGGAATGCTGTGTTAGATCTTTAGCGCATAAGTTTTTTTTGGGTTATTTGCTGAAGAAATTTGCTGATGAGGTGGAGGAAGCGCGTAGGAGACAGGACAGAACCCTGAGGGTCATGTCGTTGGTAGAGAGAGAGAGAGAGAGAGAGAGAGAGAGAGAGAGAGAGAGAGAGAGAGAGAGAGAGAGAGAGGCACCTTTTGGGCCATACGAAAGGAGGTTATAGATAGGGACGTAGTATTTACAACAGGTGCGACAGAGTGTGTTGGAGACCTCCAGACCTAAGATAGGATGGGAGCCAATGAGAGAAGTTTTGTCTTTAGGAGTGACAGCTATAGCGTCATCGGAATGGAGTAGCGAAGGAGAGGTAGTACGACAGATGTTTTTTCGGGATACTATGGGCAAAACACCAGAAATATCTGTCAGTTTTGAGACCAAGAGAGGCTATTACTCTAGCTCCGGATAAGGGAACGTTCCGCCTTATGAATATCACATATACAATGATATCAGGAGGAAATGAAACCCTGGTACCAGTGGGAGGGAGGAGAGAGAGTTTCGAGGGCTGATATGCCGGGTTCCTTGACCCGTATGATTGCAGAATAAGAATGGTTGAACCACGGGTTAGACCAGATACTCGTAAGGGAAGCGGGGATATACGCTACCGTAAACCTAAGCCTCTGCTGTGCACAGAGATAGATGAATGTAATTTGGGGTCGTCCTCTTCGTTCGTGGTACTTAATGAAGCTCATGTGGCCTTTTCCAGTTTTATTCGAAAATTAAGAGCGTACATCTATGGTCGTCTGGACTATGGTCTTATGACAGACAACGACACACACTTGGGGATGATGTGACGAGGCTGGCTAGTATGTCCCTGCCTGACTAGTGCTGAGCCCAGCTTAATATCCGGGCCTGTGTCAACACCTTAGCGACCGACCGACTCTTCCCTGCATCGTCTCTAGGTCCTCTTTGCATGTTACGAGAGACTAAACAATAACTTGTGCTTGGTTCTTACACACTAAAGCAGTAAGCTCGTGAAGACATTCCATATGATGCAACTACATATGTACAACTCACAGTGAAATGTTAAAACTAAACAGTTAATGAGAAATTAAAGGTATGTGTGTCTATCTTACATTGCTCAGCCACACCCTGGCACAAGCTCCTGCGAGCCATAATGTGTTAAGACTATGTATGGAATCGTCCTGGATATAAGAGGGCAAACATTAAGCAAATAATAGTTACAAGAGTTACCTTTTACATCATCTAAGTACACTTGAGAACAGGGGTGACACATTGTACAAAATCACTGTACTCATGAATTCACACATAGAAAATATAGACAGAACTTGAAGATAGCAAAAATTATAAATATATATATATATATATATATATATATATATATATATATATATATATATATATATATATATATATATATATATTATCCCTGGGGATAGGGGAGAAAGAATACTTCCCACGTATTCCCTGCGTGTCGTAGAAGGCGACTAAAAGGGGAGGGAGCGGGGGGCTGGAAATCCTCCCCTCTCATTTTTTTTTTCTTTTTTAATTTTCCAAAAGAAGGAACAGAGAAGGGGGCCAGGTGAGGATATTCCCTCAAAGGCCCAGTCCTCTGTTCTTAACGCTACCTCGCTAATGCGGGAAATGGCGAATAGTTTGAAAAAAGAAAAAGATATATATATATATATATATATATATATATATATATATATATATATATATATATATATATATATATATATATATATATATATATATACATATATATATATGTTGTTCGCTGATGATACAGCGCTGGTGGCTGATTCATGTGAGAAACTGCAGAAGCTGGTGACTGAGTTTGGTAAAGTGTGTGAAAGAAGAAATTTAAGAGTAAATGTGAATAAGAGCAAGGTTATTAGGTACAGTAGGGTTGAGGGTCAAGTCAAGTGGGAGGTAAGTTTGAATGGAGAAAAACTGGAGGAAGTAAAGTGTTTTAGATATCTGGGAGTGGATCTGGCAGCGGATGGAACCATGGAAGCGGAAGTGGATCATAGGGTGGGGAAGGGGGCGAAAATTCTGGGAGCCTTGAAGAATGTGTGGAAGTCGAGAACATTATCTCGGAAAGCAAAAATGGGTATGTTTGAAGGAATAGTGGTTCCAACAATGTTGTATGGTTGCGAGGCGTGGGCTATGGATAGAGTTGTGCGCAGGAGGATGGATGTGCTGGAAATTAGATGTTTGAGGACAATGTGTGGTGTGAGGTGGTTTGATCGAGTAAGTAACGTAAGGGTAAGAGAGATGTGTGGAAATAAAAAGAGCGTGGTTGAGAGAGCAGAAGAGGGTGTTTTGAAATGGTTTGGGCACATGGAGAGAATGAGTGAGGAAAGATTGACCAAGAGGATATATGTGTCGGAGGTGGAGGGAACGAGGAGAAGTGGGAGACCAAATTGGAGGTGGAAAGATGGAGTGAAAAAGATTTTGTGTGATCGGGGCCTGAACATGCAGGAGGGTGAAAGGAGGGCAAGGAATAGAGTGAATTGGATCGATGTGGTATACCGGGGTTGACGTGCTGTCAGTGGATTGAATCAGGGCATGTGAAGCGTTTGGGGTAAACCATGGAAAGCTGTGTAGGTATGTATATTTGCGTGTGTGGACGTATGTATATACATGTGTATGGGGGTGGGTTGGGCCATTTCTTTTCGTCTGTTTCCTTGCGCTACCTCGCAAACGCGGGAGACAGCGACAAAGCAAATATATATATATATATATATATATATATATATATATATATATATATATATATATATATATATATATATATATACTATAAATGGCATAAAATAGAATTCCAGTATAGAAATAGAATGAAAAAGTAAAGGGAATGCGAGACTCCAAACGTTTGACTCATTGAATACATATTATTCTGAAACCAAAGTTTTAAAATAAGAAAGTGCTGCTGTAACTACTTTGTGAATATCAAGATGTGTGTGAGCCAGAAATTCTATATTGGATAGTCTATGTCGTAGACGACAATATAAGATAGGTACTATGAATAACAATATGATGATCAGTGCAATAGAAAATGAAATAATTGAAATTCCAGAACATGAGTTGGGGGGTTGTACTTAAAGATAACGAGGCCAGAACATCTATCGGAGAATCTAAATCATCCTGAACCTTAGATGGAAGATGTTGGATCTTCGCTTCATCAATGAGTGAGAAGTTATGAGCGATGTGTTCTATACTCGGAATTGTTCTATCATTCTGTCCTAAATAATGATCATGATTGCTGAACAATATGAAACTGGGACCAACAAGAAAACATTGTGATCTTGGCTGAACTTCACCTGGAGCCAAAGAAGATTTGGGTTGGGTTATGTGGGCAATGAATCAGAACATTTTGTGGAAAACTAAGACATGATGATGGTCCACACTCTCAATCCAAGATTCATTGACAACAATTTCCTTTAAGGAAAAAAAAAAAACCAAGAATCAAGAACACTTTCTTGAGGTCCAAAAAGTAGATGGTATACACATGAATTTGTTCGTAGGATATTGAAAACCATTGTGTTGGGAGGGCAAATCAAGTGGTCTGGCAATGGTTTATGGATCTATGGTAAATCATGCAAGGAGGGATATGCAGTCAACGAGGAATCAACATTACATGAGGTAGTTTACATGAGTTTACATGAAAGAGACAGATAACAGAAGGCCTCATTGGCCTACGACTGGGTTGACTGGTTAAAAAAAAAAGGTTGACTCAACAAGAAAATGTAATTCCACTCAGTAATTCCATTTTAAGCTATCACCGACTTCCCGCTGCTGCACATCAGCCTTCTACTGTCCCCGTTAACGCTGTCGTTTATACAGCTTATTTCTGGCGTTCTTCTCAGAGTATACCTGAATTTTTAAAGTACTTGTCTGAAAGACTTTCGAAGGTATTTACATTCTTAGCATTCACTACATCTAATGGCAACTTATTCAAATGCTCAACACACCTATAGGAAAAAAGAAGCTTTTTCCAACGATTTTCTCGTTCAACCTTCCATGCAAGAGAGGTGCTGTTCACCGTCATGAGGATTTACAGATAAAACCTGTTGTTTGGGGACGAGTCAGTGCCATGGCAGTCAACCCCAGAGGACTAAAATACTGTGCAATTGGAGTGACTGAAAAAAATTTACATATATAAATTATTGGCAGCTCGCTTGATTGGAGTTGCCAGTCGCCACTATGAGCCAATCACCCGTTTGTTATTCATATATATATATATATATATATATATATATATATATATATATATATATATATATATATATATATATATATATATATATTCAACAAACCTGGCAGATATAGGGTGTTTTGGTCGAGGTGGTGTGCAAAGTGAGAGGGTTAGGGAAAATGATTTGGTAAACAGAGAAGAGGTAGGAAAAGCTTTGCGGAATATTAAAGCCGGCAAGGCAGCAGGTTTGGATGGTATTGCAGTGGAATTTATTAAAAAAGGGGGTGACTGTATTGTTGACTGGTTGGTAAGGTTATTTAATGTATGTATGACTCATGGTGAGGTGCCTGAGGATTGGAGGAATGCGTGCATAGTGCCATTGTACAAAGGCAAAGGGGATAAGAGTGAGTGCTCAAATCACAGAGGTATAAGTTTGTTGAGTATTCCTGGTAAATTATATGAGAGGGTATTGATTGAGAGGGTGAAGGCATGTACAGAGCATCAGATTGGGGAAGAGCAGTGTGGTTTCAGAAGTGGTAGAGGATGTGTGGATCAGGTGTTTGCTTTGAAGAATGTATGTGAGAAATACTTAGAAAAGCAAATGGATTTGTATGTAGCATTTATGGATCTGGAGAAGGCATATGATAGAGTTGATAAAGATGCTCTGTGGAAGGTATTAAGAATATATGGGGTGGGAGGAAAGTTGTTAGAAGCAGTGAAAAGTTTTTATCGAGGATGTAAGGCATGTGTACGTGTAGGAAGAGAGGAAAGTGATTGGTTCTCAGTGAATGTAGGTTTGCGGCAGGGGTGTGTGATGTCTCCATGGTTGTTTAATTTGTTTATGGATGGGGTTGTTAGGGAGGTAAATGCAAGAGTTTTGGAAAGAGGGGCAAGTATGAAGTCTGTTGGGGATGAGAGAGCTTGGGAAGTGAGTCAGTTGTTGTTCGCTGATGATACAGAGCTGGTGGCTGATTCATGTGAGAAACTGCAGAAGCTGGTGACTGAGTTTAGTAAAGTGTGTGAAAGAAGAAAGTTAAGAGTAAATGTGAATAAGAGCAAGGTTATTAGGTACAGTAGGGTTGAGGGTCAAGTCAATTGGGAGGTAAGTTTAAATGGAGCAAAACTGGAGGAAGTAAAGTGTTTTAGATATCTGGGAGTGGATCTGGCAGCGGATGGAACCGTGGAAGCGGAAGTGGATCATAGGGTGGGGAAGGGGCCGAAAGTTCTGGGAGCCTTGAAGAATGTGTGGAAGTCGAGAACATTATCTCGGAAAGCAAAAATGGGTATGTTTGAAGGAATAGTGGTTCCATCAATGTTGTATGGTTGCGAGGCGTGGGCTATGGATAGAGTTGTGCGCAGGAGGATGGATGTGCTGGAAATGAGATGTTTGAGGACAATGTGTGGTGTGAGGCGGTTTGATCGAGTAAGTAACGTAAGGGTAAGAGAGATGTGTGGAAATAAAAAGAGCGTGGTTGAGAGAGCAGAAGAGGGTGTTTTGAAATGGTTTGGGCACATGGTTTGGGCTCATCCTCCTCGAAGGCTCAGGTTAGTGTGTCTAGATGTGTGTGGATGTAACCAAGATAAGAAAAAAGGAGAAATAAGTAGTAAATTTGAGGAAATGAACCTGGATGTTTTGGCTTTGAGAGAATTGAGGCGCAAGAGTAAAGCGGGAGAGTGGTTTGGGAATGTTTTGTGAGTAAAGTCAGGGGTTGGTGAGAGGACAAGAGCAAGGGAAGGAGTAGCACTACTCCTGAAACATGAGCGGTGGGAGTATGTGATAGAGTGTAAGAAAGTAAACTCTAGATTGATATGGGTAAAACTGGAAGTGGATGGAGAGAGATGGGTGATTATTGGTGCCTATGCGCCTTGGCATGAGAAGAAAGATCATTAGAGGCAAGTGTTTTGGGAGAAGCTGAGTGAGTGTGTTAGTAGTTTTGATGCACGTTACCTGGTTATAATGATGGGTGATTTGAATGCAAAGGTGAGTAATGTGGCACTTGAGGGAATAATTGGTGTACATGGGTGTCCAGTGTTGTAAATGGAAATGGTGAATAGCTTGCAGATTGGTGTGCTGAAAAAGGAGTGGTGATTGTGAATACCTGGCTTAAAAAGAGAGATATACATAAGTATACGTATGTTAGAAGGAGAGATGCCCAGAAAGCGTTATTGGATTACGTGTTAATTGATAGGCGCGTGAAAGAGAGACTTTTGGATGTTAATGTGCTGAGAGGTGCAACTGGAGGGATGTCTGATCATTATCTTGTGGAGGCGAAGGTGAAGATTTGTATGGGTTTTCAGAAAAGAAGAGAGAATGTTGGGGTGAAGAGAGTGGTGAGAGTAAGTGAGCTTGGGAAGGAGACTTGTGTGAGGAAGTACCAGGAGCGACTGAGTGCAGAATGGAAAAGATGAGAGCAAAGGACGTAAGGGGAGTGAGGGAGGAATGGGAAGTATTTAGGGAAGCAGTGATGGCTTGTGCAAAAGATGCTTGTGACATGAGAAGTGTGGGAGGTGGGCAGATTAGACAGGGTAGTGAGTGGTGGGATGAAGATGTAAGACTGTTAGTGAAAGGGAATAGAGGGGCATTTGGACGATTTTTGCAGGGAAATAGTGCAAATGACTTGGAGAGTATAAAACAAAGCGGCATTAGGTCAAGAGAAAGGTGCAAGAGGTGAAACAGAGGGCAAATGAGAGTTGGGGTGAGAGAGTACCATAAGATTTTAGTGAGAATAAAAAGATGATTTGGAAGGAGGTAAATAAAGTGCGTAAGGCAAGAGAACAAATGGGAACATCGGTGAAGGGGGCTAATGGATAGGTAATAACAAGTAGTGGTGATGTGAGAAAGAGATGGAGTGAGTATTTCGAAGGTTTGTTGAATGTGTTAGATGATAGGATAGAGTGGCAGATATAGGGTGTTTTGGTCGATGTGGTGTGCAAAGTGAGAGGGTTAGGGAGAAGGATTTGGTAAACAGAGAAAAGGTAGTAAAAGCTTTGCGGAAGATGAAACCTGGCAAGGCAGCGGGTTTGGACGGTATTGCAGTGGAATTTATTAAAAAAGGGGGTGACTGTGTTGACTAGTTGGTAAGGATATTCCATGTACGTATGACTCATGGTGAGGTGCCTGAGGACTGGCGGAATGCATGCATGGTGCCATTGTATCAAGGCAAAGGGGATAAATGCGAGTGCTCAAACTACAGAGATATAAGTTTGTTGAGTATTCCTGGGAAATCATATGGAAAGGCATTGATTGAGAGGGTGAAAGCATGTACAGAGCATCAGATTGGGGAAGAGCAGCGTGGTTTCAGAAGTGGTAGAGGATGTGTGGATCAGGTGTTTGCTTCGAAGAATGTATGTGAAAAACTACTTAGAAAAGCAATTGGATTTGTATGTAGCATCTATGGATCTGAGAAAGCATATGATAGAGTTGATAGAGATGCTCTGTGGAAGGTATTGAAAATATATGGTGTGGGAGGAAAGTTGCTAGAAGCAGTGAAATGTTTTTATCGAGGATGTAAGGCATATGTACGAGTAGGAAGAGAGGAAAGTGATTGGTTCTCAGTGAATGTCGATTTGAGGCAGGGGTGTGTGATGTCTCCATGGCTGTTTGATTCGTTTATGGATGGAGTTGTTAGGCAGGTGAATGCAAGATTTTTGGAGAGAGGGGCAAGTATGCAGTCTGTTGTGGATGAGAGGGCTTGGGAAGTGAGTTAGTTGTTTTTCGCTGACGATACATCGCTTGTGGCTGAATCGGGTGAGAAACTGCAGAAGCTGGTGACTGAGTTTGGTAAAGTGTGTGAAAGAAGAAAGCTGAGAGTAAATGTGAATAAGAGCAAGGTTATTAGGTACAGTAGGATTGAGGGGCAAGTCAATTGGGAGGTAAGTTTGAATGGAGAAAAACTGGAAGAAATGAAGTGTTTTAGCTATCTGGGAGTGAATCTGGCAGCGGATGGAACCATGGAAGATGAAGTGAGTCACAGGGTGGGGGAGGGGGCGAAAGTTCTGGGTGTTGAAAATTGTGTGGAAGGCGAGAACATTATATCGGAAAGCAAAAATGGGTATGTTTGAAGGAATAGTGGTTCCGACAATGTTATATGGTTGCAAGGCGTGGGCAATAGATAGAGGTGTGAGGAGGAGGGTGGATGTGCTGGAAATGAGATGTTTGAGGACAATATATGGCGTGAGGTGGTTTGACTGAGTAAGTAACGTATGGGTAAGAGAGATGTGTGGAAATAAAAAGAGCGTGTTTGAGAGAGCAGAAGAGGGTGTTTTGAAATGGTTTGGGCACATGGAGAGAATGAGTGAGGAAACATTGACCAAGAGGATATATGTGTTGGAGGTGGAGGGAACGAGAAGTGGGAGACCAAATTGGAGGTGGAAAGATGGAGTGAAAAAGATTTTGTGTGATCGGGGCCTGAACATGCAGGAGGGTGAAAGGAGGGCAAGGAATAGAGTGAATTGGATCGATGTGGTATACCAGGGTTGACGTGCTGTCAGTGGATTGAATCAGGGCATGTGAAGCGTCTAGGGTAAACCATGGAAAGTTGTGTGGGGCCTGGATGTGGAAAGGGAGCTGTGGTTTCGGGCATTATTGCGTGGCAGCTAGAGACTGAGTGTGGACGAATGGGGCCTTTGTTGTCTTTTCCTAGTGCTACCTCGCACACATGAGGGGGGAGGGGGATGGTATTCCATGTGTGGCGAGGTGGTGATGGGAGTGAATTGGGGCAGACAGTGTGAATTGTGTGCATGGGTATATATGTATGTGTCTGTGTATGTATTTATATGTGTACATTGAGATGTATAGGTATGTATATTTGCGTGTGTGGACGTGTGTGTGTGTGTATACATTGTGTATGGGGGTGGGTTGGGCCATTTTTTTCGTCTGTTTCCTTGCGCTACCTCGCAAACGCGGGAGACAGCGACAAAGCAAAATAAATAAAAAAGATAAATATTTTTTTTTTTTTTGCTTTGTCGCTGTCTCCCGCGTTTGCGAGGTAGCGCAAGGAAACAGACGAAAGAAATGGCCCAACCCACCCCCATACACATGTATATACATACGTCCACACACGCAAATATACATACCTACACAGCTTTCCATGGTTTACCCCAGACGCTTCACATGCCTTGATTCAATCCACTGACAGCACGTCAACCCCGGTATACCACATCGCTCCAATTCACTCTATTCCTTGCCCTCCTTTCACCCTCCTGCATGTTCAGGCCCCGATCACACAAAATCTTTTTCACTCCATCTTTCCACCTCCAATTTGGTCTCCCTCTTCTCCTCGTTCCCTCCACCTCCGACACATATATCCTCTTCGTCAATCTTTCCTCACTCATTCTCTCCATGTGCCCAAACCATTTCAAAACAACCTCTTCTGCTCTCTCAACCACGCTCTTTTTATTTCCACACATCTCTCTTACCCTTACGTTACTTACTCGATCAAACCACCTCACACCACACATTGTTCTCAAACATCTCATTTCCAGCACATCCATCCTCCTGCGCACAACTCTATCCATAGTCCACGCCTCGCAACCATACAACATTGTTGGAACCACTATTCCTTCAAACATACCCATTTTTACTTTCCGAGATAATGTTCTCGACTTCCACACAGTCTTCAAGGCTCCCAGAATATTCGCCCCCTCCCCCACCCTATGATCCACTTCCGCTTCCATGGTTCCATCAGATGCCAGATCCACTCCCAGATATCTAAAACACTTCACTTCCTCCAGTTTTTCTCCATTCAAACTCACCTCCCAATTGACTTGACCCTCAACCATACTGTACCTAATAACCTTGCTCTTATTCACATTTACTCTTAACTTTCTGCTTTCACACACTTTACCAAACTCAGTCACCAGCTTCTGCAGTTTCTCACATGAATCAGCCACCAGCGCTGTATTATCAGCGAACAACAACTGACTCACTTCCCAAGCTCTCTCATCCCCAACAGACTTCATACTTGCCCCTCTTTCCAAAACTCTTGCATTCACCTCCCTAACAACCCCATCCATAAACAAATTAAACAACCATGGAGACATCACACACCCCTGCCGCAAACCTACATTCACTGAGAACCAATCACTTTCCTCTCTTCCTACACGTACACATGCCTTACATCCTCGATAAAAACTTTTCACTGCTTCTAACAACTTTCCTCCCACACCATATATTCTTAATACCTTCTACAGAGCATCTCTATCAACTCTATCATATGCCTTTTCCAGATCCATAAATGCTACATACAAATCCATTTGCTTTTCTAAGTATTTCTCACATACATTCTTCAAAGCAAACACCTGATCCACACATCCTCTACCACTTCTGAAACCACACTGCTCTTCCCCAATCTGATGCTCTGTACATGCCTTCACCCTCTCAATCAATACCCTCCCATATAATTTACCAGGAATACTCAACAAACTTATACCTCTGTAATTTGAGCACTCACTCTTATCCCCTTTGCCTTTGTACAATGGCACTATGCACGCATTCCGCCAATCCTCAGGCACCTCACCAAGAGTCATACATACATTAAATAACCTTACCAACCAGTCAACAATACAGTCACCCCCTTTTTTAATAAATTCCACTGCAATACCATCCAAACCCGCTGCCTTGCCGGCTTTCATCTTCCGCAAAGCTTTTACTACCTCTTCTCTGTTTACCAAATCATTTTCCCTAACCCTCTCATTTTGCACACCACCTCGACCAAAACACCCTAAATCTGCCACTCTATCATCAAACACATTCAACAAACCTTCAAAATACTCACTCCATCTCCTTCTCACATCACCACTACTTGTTTTCACCTCCCCATTTGCGCCCTTCACTGAAGTTCCCATTTGCTCCCTTGTCTTACGCACTTTATTTACCTCCTTCCAGAACACATACACACATATATATATATATATATATATATATATATATATATATATATATATATATATATATATATATATATATATATATATATATATATATATATACTTTACTTGATCGCCATTTCCATCGTCGGCGAGGTAGAGCCAGGAAACAGACGAGGTTTGAGCAATGTAATGAACAGAGCCGCTCAAGACAGCAATTTGCCCCTCGTGGGCGAGCACTGCACTCCCGGCTGGCAGAAGACCTGATGGTGTGTGGAACAGACCATATCATGAAGGGCAGTGACGGTATGTTGATCTCCTGAAGAAGGTAGACGGCGAGGGGACAGTAGATGGCTGATGGTAGCGTAGTGAGGAGGGTGTGATGAGGTCAGACTGAGGCTGCCCAGTGGGTACTTTTCCCTCCACCAAGTTCATCAAGATCTGAGAGTAGAGGACACTAACCTTTACAGCACGAAGGGACAACCTATTAGTTATGAAGGGCTGACCTTCGACCTCACCCTTAAGCATTAGGTCATAGGGCACATTATCTCGAGGTCATACAATCGTAGTGAAGGGTCGTACCTTTGTGGTCACTGTATTAAATGAAAACGTTTTTTGCTATCATCCTAACCATTATCACACACATGTTCCTGTGATCTGCTGGGGATGGACTACCCAGCGAGGTGAACGTGCGTGTGTACGTCTTACGTAATATTCTGCAGATAGTAATTCCACTAACCTCTATGTGCACTGCTGGTGGAGTGTGAGTACCAGCCAGATGACTGACTAACGCAGGCAAGTCCTGGTGTTTGGTTAGTATGGGGAGGGGGGGAGGGTTATGTTAGTGAGGAGGCTAGGGGTCGGGGGGGGGGGGGGGGGGGTAGTTTAGGTAATAGAGGGAGGAGTGTTGTTTAACGTAGGGGGTAGAAGGGAAGGACAGAGAACTGCATACCTGATGGCTCATAACGAGGTTGTCTGTAAGGGAAATATGTGATTGAATGTAATCGTAAAAATAGGGTAGCAAAGCAAAAGGCACCTCCCCACCCACCTCTCCCTCTGGCTCAACTACTGACAGAAAAAAAGATGGGAAAGA
Organism: Panulirus ornatus; assembly: GCF_036320965.1. Classification (NCBI taxonomy): domain Eukaryota; kingdom Metazoa; phylum Arthropoda; class Malacostraca; order Decapoda; family Palinuridae; genus Panulirus; species Panulirus ornatus. The sequence goes on along the minus strand of NC_092230.1, from coordinate 10,339,075 downwards.
AATACTATGCAATATAGCAGTAAGCGTTAAGGCTAGTGGAGGAAGGCGCAGTGGTTGACTAGTGGGGGGAGAGGGGAAGGGGGTTAGTAGTGAAGGGAGGGACAGTGTTTAGCTGGTGGAAGGAGGATAGATAGTGAAGGGAGGGACAGTAGTTGGGTAGTGGAGAGAGAGTAAGGGATTGGCTCCTCCTTCCCTTCCTTATGTCCTGTGTTCATGCCAACATTTCAGACTGTGACTCCTACGAAATTTGATGATAACATTTTCTTAACTGGAAAGATTTATATAGAATTTAGAAATCATCACGGATGTCAGGTTCTGTTTTCGTTTTCCGTTAAAGTCTTGAACCTACTGGACCCCTAACCTCTTAGTGTTGGTGTAGCCCCTGGCCTCTGTGTAAGACATTACCTACCACCTCTCAATGGTCATTCATGTCTTCTGTCATAAAATGGATATATGTCTACTTCTGTATTGATCAATCTTGTAAAGATATATCAGCGTTCAGCAAACCATATATGTTCCTGCTTAAACTAAACTCACTACTGGCTATATATCCTTCTTACTCCCGGAGATGTATCTAACGTACCCCGTGATAGGCTTCACGTACCCCCTGATGGGCTTCACGTGATCCTTGATGAGGCTTCACGTACCCCCTGATGAGCTTCACGTAATCCTTGATGAGGCTTCACGTACTCCCTGATGGGCTTCACGTAATCCTTGATGAGGCTTCACGTACTCCCTGATGAGCTTCACGTAATCCTTGATGAGGCTTCACGTACCCCCTGATGGGCTTCACGTAATCCTTGATGAGGCTTCACGTACTCCCTGATGGGCTTCACGTAATCCTTGATGAGGCTTCACGTACTCCCTGATGAGCTTCACGTAATCCTTGATGAGGCTTCACGTACTCCCTGATGAGCTTCACGTAATCCTTGATGAGGCTTCACGTACCCCCTGATGGGCTTCACGTAATCCTTGATGAGGCTTCACGTACTCCCTGATGGGCTTCACGTAATCCTTGATGAGGCTTCACGTACCCCCTGATGGGCTTCACGTACCCCCTGATGGGCTTCACGTACCCCCTGATGGGCTTCACGTACTCCCTGATGGGCTTCACGTACCCCCTGATGGGCTTCACGTACCCCCTGATGGGCTTCACGTACCCCCTGATGGGCTTCACGTACCCCCTGATGGGCTTCACGTACTCCCTGATGGGCTTCACGTGATCCTTGATGAGGCTTCGCGTACCCCCTGATGGGCTTCACGTACCCCCTGATGGGCTTCGCGTACCCCCTGATGGGCTTCACGTACCCCCTGATGGGCTTCACGTACCCCCTGATGGGCTTCGCGTACCCCTTGATGAGCTTCACGTGATCCTTGATGAAGCTTCACGTAGCCCCTGATGAGCTTCACGTGATCCTTGATGAGGCTTCACGTACCCCTTGATGGGCTTCACGCAATCCTTGATGAGGCCTCACGTACCCCCTGATGGGCTTCACGTATTCCTTGATGAGGCTTCACGTACCCCATGATGAAGCTTCACGTATGCCTTGATGAGGCTTCACATACCCCATGATGAAGCTTCACGTATGCCTTGATGAGGCTTCACGTACCCCCTGATGGGCTTCACGTACCCCCTGATGGGCTTCGCGTACCCCTTGATGAGCTTCACGTGATCCTTGATGAAGCTTCACGTAGCCCCTGATGGGCTTCACGTGATCCTTGATGAGGCTTCACGTACCCCTTGATGGGCTTCACGCAATCCTTGATGAGGCCTCACGTACCCCCTGATGGGCTTCACGTATTCCTTGATGAGGCTTCACGTACCCCATGATGAAGCTTCACGTATGCCTTGATGAGGCTTCACATACCCCATGATGAAGCTTCACGTATGCCTTGATGAGGCTTCACGTACCCCATGATGAAGCTTCACGTAATCCTTGATGAGGCTTCACGTACCCCATGATGAAGCTTCACGTATGCCTTGATGAGGCTTCACGTACCCCATGATGAAGCTTCACGTATGCCTTGATGAGGCTTCACGTACCCCATGATGAAGCTTCACGTATGCCTTGATGAGGCTTCACATACCCCATGATGAAGCTTCACGTATGCCTTGATGAGGCTTCACATACCCCATGATGAAGCTTCACGTATGCCTTGATGAGGCTTCACGTACCCCATGATGAAGCTTCACGTATGCCTTGATGAGGCTTCACGTACCCCATGATGAAGCTTCACGTATGCCTTGATGAGGCTTCACGTACCCCATGATGAAGCTTCACGTACCCCATGATGAAGCTTCACGTACCCCATGATGAAGCTTCACGTAGCCTCTTAATGATGGTTGATGGGTACCCTAGTGGTCTGTGCGCCCCAGGTTGGGAACAACCATTTCCAGCCATCATTTGCTAGTACCATATAACTCTGCCGCCAGGTGTTCTAGTTATTCTTGATATCACACTTATTCATTACAATCCCAGGGATCGTTAGAATATATGACGTTATTGATTTCGTCATTCGTTCTCACATGTGTCATGTGGTTTGTCTCCAGTAGAGGTTTATTAACGCTTGTACTGGGCAAGCAGACCCGTGTGTGGTGTGAATTTTCGACTTGAGTTTCTGTGACTTGTTCCTCCTGGCTACCGCCGTGGCTGAGGAACACTTGAGCAGCGACTGACTACACCAGACGAGGTGAGTCTTCAGCTGCCTTGCCCTGGTGTGGTCTGAGGTTGCCATGAGGACGGTCAAGGTAGCGGAGCTAATTGCCCAGACTGGCCTGGAAACGCACTTGTCGAAGGCCCGGGGGGTCGCTTAGCAAGGAAGAGGGTAAGATATTTCCCACACCATATTCCATTACTTCCTCCTCCTCCTCCTCCGCCTCCTCCTCCTCCTCCTCCTCCTCCCCCTCCTCCTCCTCCGCTTCCTCCTCCTCCTCCGCCTCCTCCTCCTCCGCCTCCTCCTGCTGGTGCTCGTGAGTTACGTCCGACACTCACAAGACAGTCAGGATCAGGACAGACGCCTGCCTGTACGACATCTCCAATTTGCGATAAGGTCTCTGTTGGGACATCGGCTTTTATTTCTTTCCCTTTTCCATACATTACCGCAGGCCGGTGACGTGTGGCGAAGTGGCGAGTGAAATGGTGTCAGGACGAGTTGCAACAGAAGACCTGTGTCTCCACCAGTTGTTTATGCTAATTAGACACTGGTGAACACTGGAATAACCACTTAGCCGATGATGAGACAGGAATCAAGTTACTGTTCGTGTATAGAGTAAGGACTCTGATGTGTAACGTAGATATTGTCTTCAACAAGATGCATCACCTGTGGACGAAGAAACAAAAGAGGGTCTTCAGAACTCTGGAGAAGAGGAATAGCATTCATAGGGAGCAGCCTCTTGTGAAAACGTATTAGACTGTGAAATCAGGTCTGCAGGGGAAGCAGGATTGGATCCAGGCCCATGCAGAGAGAACCTAACCTCTCCAAGTGTTCGGGGGGTGAAGTGAGTGAGAACTGTGTGGATACAGGCAGGAGTGGCCAGGATACAGGCAGGAGCGGCCAGAATACAGGCAGAAGTGGCCAGGATACAGGCAGGAGTGGCCAGGATACAGGCAGAAGTGGCCCTGGTAAAGGCATGTGTCCAAGATGCAGGTAGGAGTGGCCAGGATACAGGAAGGAGTGGCTAGGATACAGGCAGAAGTGGCCGTGATAAAGGCATGTGTCCAAGATGCAGGCAGGAGTGGCCAGGATACGGGAAGGAGTGGCCAGGATACAGGTAAGAGTGGCCAGGATACAGGCAGAAGTGGCCCTGGTAAAGGCATGTGTCCAAGATGCAGGTAGGAGTGGCCAGGATACAGGAAGGAGTGGCTAGGATACAGGCAGAAGTGGCCGTGATAAAGGCATGTGTCCAAGATGCAGGTAGGAGTGGCCAGGATACAGGCAGAAGTGGCCAGGATACAGGCAGGAGTGGCCAGGATACAGGCAGAAGTGGCCCTGGTAAAGGCATGTGTCCAAGATGCAGGTAGGAGTGGCCAGGATACAGGAAGGAGTGGCTAGGATACAGGCAGAAGTGGCCGTGATAAAGGCATGTGTCCAAGATACAGAAAGGAGTGGCCAGGATACGGGAAGGAGTGGCCAGGATACAGGTAAGAGTGGCCAGGATACAGGCAGAAGTGACCAGGATACAGGCAGACGTTGCCAGGATACAGGCAGGAGTGGCCAGGATACAGGCAGAAGTGGCCAGGATACAGGCAGAAGTGGCCAGGATAAAGGCATTTGTCCAAAAAAACAGGAAGAAGTGGCCAGGATACAGGTAAGAGTGGCCAGGATACAGGCAGGAGTGACCAGACTACAGGCAGGAGTGGCCAGGATACTGGCAGAAGTGGCCATGATGAAGGCATGTGTCCAAGATGCAGGAAGGAGTGGCCAGGATACAGGAAGGAGTGGCCAGGATACAGGGGGGAGTAGTAGGAATACAGACAGGAGTGGCCCGGATACAGGGAAGAGTGGCCCGCATACAGGCAGGAGTGGCCCGGATACAGGCAGGAGTGGCCCGGATACATACAGGTAGGGAGAAGTGGCCAGGAATCTGGAGTCGCACTTAGACGTGTATGTAGGTAGAGGACGACACAGAGGTGGGGATACTCGGGTGTGGTGAGTTGGAGTGTGTGGTCAGGGAGGGCCTCTGAAGTGCGTGGTTGGTATAGGAGGATCAAGTGCGTTTCTGATCGTTGGACTGGTGTGTGTGTGTGTGTGTGTGTGTGTGCTACACTTAGCTTCTTGAAGATAGCAGCCTGCCCTTTGACCTGACCTTTGGGGGTCAATAGAAAACCAGGCCATCATACCCTGAGGGCATAACGTCACCCCCAAGGACAGTAATGTTGTGCTCAAAGGTCGTTTCGCTGTGTTCAAGGGTCGTACCCCCGTGGTCAAGGGTCGTGACGTCGTGCTCAAGGGTCGTATGGTTGTGTTCAAGGGTCGTACCTTTGTGTTCAAGGGTAGTGACGTCGTGCTCAAGGGTCGTATGGTTTTGTTCAAGGGTCGTACCTTTGTGTTCAAGGGTCGCGACGTCGTGGGCAAGGATCATACCTTCGTGCTCAAGTATAGAGCGAGATTACAGCAATATCTTAACGTGTGCTCTACAATACAGTTCGAGCTTACTGAAAAATATGAAAATTTATTATCCAGATGTGTATCACACCAGGTTTATTGAAGACAGTTTCTGAAGCACCTGGAGAACATACTTACAGTATTGCATATTTGAAGTGATTATAATCTTATAGCTCAGTTCATATCATGACACTGTGTAAAAGGCGATACTGAAACATTGTTTTGTATTGTTGTGATAATGGGGGAGTCTAGTGGGTGAGGTGAGGTGAGGTGGGGGGAGGAGTTCGTTGTCGCTAATAGTTACCCAAACTGCCGCTAGGAGGTGGGACCGACTGCGGCGCACCGGGTGCCAGGGCGTCGACTTATCCATTACGGATTTCTTATTCTCATCTCGAAAACGTCATTCACGAACGTCCTTGATTTTCGTATCCTTCCCCTCGTCCTCATGGGATGTGCAGTCGTGCTCCAGGGTCGTACCGTCGTGATCAAGGGTCGTACCGTCGTGCGCAAGGGTCGTGCCATCGAACGGAAGAGTCGTCGCGTCGAACTGAAAGGTCGTATACCCTTGAGTTTGATGGGTTTGACAGCTTTTCCTTAATGTGGAATCCAGTATATGCCCATAGTGTCTGATTCTCATCACAGACGCTCGTGTGCCTGTACAATTCTTTGTGTATTTAATAATTGTAACATTAATGTTACTGAAGGTCTTTACAAATTGGATAGCTTTATTGTTGAGAGAATTTCCAAACAGTTCCCCTCCTTGTCCACATAAGTTTGTGATAAGCATGTTGCCAGACTCGAACCCACCCGACCTCAATTTGGACATTCACTTGTTTACCAAATGGCGTCCTAGCTACGTTTCCTCGTTGTATATAAACTGACGGTTATTTTTTTTCTTGTATCTCCTCTGATGTGATTGTTACACGAAAGTGCACTTGGGAACTTATCGTGTTTCATTATCACGTGGACTCATACGAATATCTCTCTCTCTCTCTCTCTCTCTCTCTCTCTCTCTCTCTCTCTCTCTCTCTCTCTCTCTCTCTCTCTCTCTCTCTCTCTCTCTCTCTCTCTGCATTTATTTATTTATTTACTTTTATATCTACTATACTTTGTCGCTGTCTACCGCGTTAGCGAGGTAGCGCAAGAAAACAGACGAAAGAATGGCCCAACCCACTCACATACCCATGTATATAGCATACACGTCCACACACATATATACATACCCTATACATCTCAACGTATACATATATATACACACACAGACGTATACATATATACATATGTACATAATTCATACTGTCTGCCCTTTATACATTCCCGTCGCCACCACGCCACACATGAAATGACAACCCCCTCCCCCCCGCATGTGCACGAGGTAGCGCTAGGAAAAGACAACAAAGGCCACATTCGTTCACACTCAGTCTCTAGCTGTCATGTATAATGCACCCAAACCACAACTCCCTTTCCACATCCAGGCAGCACAAAACTTTCCATAGTTTACTCCGGACGCTTCACTTGCCCTGATTCAATTCATTGAAAGCACGGCGACCCCGGTATACCACATCGTTCCAATTCACTCTATTTCTTGCACGTCTTTCACCCTCCTGCATGTTCAGGCTCCGATCACTCAAGGTCTTTTTCACTCCATCTTTCCACATCCAATTTGGTCTCCCACTTCTCGTTCCCTCCACCTCTGACACATATATCTCTTGGTCAACCTTTCCTCACTCATTCTCTCCATGTGACCAAACCATTTCAAAACATCCCCTTGTGCTCTCTCAACCACACTCGTTTTATTACCACACATCTCTCTTACCCTTTCATCACTTACTCGATCAAACCACTTCACAACACATATTGTCCTCAAACAACTCATTTCCAGCACATCCACACTCCTCCGCACAACTCTATCTATAGCCCATGCCTCGCAACCATATATCATTGTTGGAACCACTATTCCTTCAAACATTCCCATTTTTGCTTTCCAAGATAACGTCCTCGACTTCCACAGATTTTTCAACGCTCCCAGAACTTTCGCCCCCTCCCCCACCCTATGATTCACTTCCGCTTCCATGGTTCCATCAGATGCCAAATCCACTCCCAGATATCTAAAACACTTCACTTCCTCCAGCTTTTCTCCATTCAAACTTACCTCCCAATTACTTGACCCTCAACCCTACTGTGCCTAATAACCTTGCTCTTATTCACATTTATTCTCAGCTTTCTTCTTTCACACACTTTACCAAACTCAGTCACCAGCTTCTGCAGTTTCTCACATGAATCAGCCACCAGCGCTGTATCATTAGCAAACAACAACTAACTCACTTCCCAAGCTCTCTCATCCACAACAGACTGCATACTTGCCCCTTTTTCCAAAACTCTTGCATTCACCTCCCTAACAACCCCATCCATGAACAAATTAAACAACCATGGAGACATCACGCACCCCTGTGGCAAACCAACATTCACTGAGAGCCAACCACTTTCCTCTCTTCCTACTCGTACACATGCCTTACATCCTCGATAAAAACTTTTCACTGCTTTTAACAGCTTACCTCCCACATCATATATTCTTAATACCTTCCACAGAGCATCTCTATCAACTCTATCATATATCTTCTCCAGATCCATAAATGCTACATACAAATCCATTTGCTTTTCTAAGTATTTCTCACATACATTCCTCAAAGAAAACTCCTGATCCATACATCCTCTACCACTTCTGAAACCACACTGCTCTTCCCCAATCTGATGCTCTGTACATGCCTTCACCCTCTCAATCAATACCCTCCCATATAATTTACCAGGAATACTCAACAAACCTATACCTCTGTAATTTGAGCACTCACTCTTATCCCCTTTGCTTTTGTACAATGGCACTATGCAAGCATTCCGCCAGTCCTCAGGTACCTCACCAAGAGTCATACATACATCAAATATCCTTACCAACCAGTCAACAATACAGTCACCCCCTTTTTTGATAAATTCCATTGCAATACTATCCAAACCTGCTGCCGTGCCGGCTTTCATCTTCCGCAAAGCTTTTGCTACCTCTTCTCTGTATACCAAATCATTCTCCCTAACCCTCTCACTTTGCACACCACTTCAGCCAAAACACCTTGTATCTGCCACTCTATCATCAAACACATTCCAGAAACCTTCAAACTACTCGCTCCATCTCCTTCACACATCACTAGTATTTGATATCACTTCCCCATTGGCCCCCTTCACTGATGATCCCATTTGCTCCCTTGTCTTACGCACTTTATTTACCTCCTTCCAAAACATCTTTTATTCTCTCTAAACATTAAGGATACTCTCTCACGCCAACTCTCATTTGCCCTCTTTTTCGCCTCTTACACCTTTCTCTTGACCTACTGCCTCTTTCTTTTATACATCTCCCACTCATTTGCATTATTTCACTGCAAAAATCGTCTAAATGACTCTCTCTTCTCTTTCACTAATAATCTTACTTTTTCATCCCACCACTCACTACTCTTTCTAATCTGCCCACCTCCCACGCTTCTCATGCCACAAGCATCTTTTGCGCATGCCATCAATGCTACCCTAAATACATCCCATTCCTGAATATAGTATAAGAACAGGACAAGAATCAATGCCTTGTCTAATCACATTAAAAGCTATGATCACTCTATTGACTGGAATAATGCCATCTCAGTTATTAACTCTGACTCCAGTATGACGAGAAATATCACTGAATCTTCTACTATTAGATACACAAGGAATTATAACCTTAATATTAGTGAAGGTCTATACAAATTGGATAACTTTATTGTTGATAAAATCTGTAAACAATTCACCTTCTTATCCACATAATTCGTTTATGATAAGTTCGTTGTCTGTCTCGGACAATCATATGTTTACCGAATGGCGTCCTAGCTACGTCTCTTCGTTGTGTATCAACTGACTGTTATTTTTCTTTCTTGTGTCTCCCCTGTTGATGTGATTATTACACGAAAGTGCACTTGGGAAGTTATTGTGTTTCATTTTCCCCGTGGACTCAGGAGCATACTTCATCACGCGCAAAATTGCGGTCCTTTCCAATTTACATATATATATATATATATATATATATATATGTATATACATATACACGAACATGTGGGCACACGCACACACGTTCGTAACAATATATATATATATATATATATATATATATATATATATATATATATATATATATATATATATATATATATATATTGTTACGAACGTGTGTGCGTGTGCCCACATGTTCGTGTATATAACGTGCGTGTGTGTGTCCTTGTGTATGGTGCTGCTGTTATTTCTTATCAGGACGAGGACTGACGTCTTCCTCTGAGACTGGCTCGGAGCTTCTCTTCCCACCAAGCATTTGGCTTAATAATTTTGCTTTTGAAGCCAGATGGCGACTTGTCCTTGAGCACCCAGACCCTTATCAGAGGCGAGAGATTAAGGTGTCAATCAGCTACGGGGTATTTCACCACCGTATGTCATCGCTGCTGACGTAAACAAGAGGACCAAGGGAGGGTGAACTACGCAGAATGTGCGACGGACCTTAGGAGACTCCAACCAATCACAAGTGATTTTAGTCCTATAGCCAATCAAGGGTAGCGTTATAGCAGTAGGGCGGACGCTCGTGTTTACTTGTAATAGATATCCACCCATGACAACCGCTGAGATTTGATTCCTCTCTCTCTCTAGCCCAGCGAGGTAAGTGGCGTCCCCGTTATCCGAATACAGTGCGATATAGACACTACATTGTTTTGTCTGTCATAATTGAGTATCATAGAAATATAACTTGTTATAAAAGGGTCTAACTAAGTGTAATGTTATCGGTGCAAATTGTCATAAAGGAAAGAGATCTCCTGGTTTGAAATCTTACCTGGAATGTTAATTCATGTTCAATGTTAACTCATTTTTAATGTTAACTCATGTTCAGTGTTAAACTAGTGTTTAGTGTTAACGTGAATGATTCATGCCTGATTTATGTGCTTATTTTTGTACAACTTCAATTCCTTTTCATTATAAGTAGATTAATGCTGGTCTTTGATTCAGTCCCATAACTTTCAGATAGTATTATCCTGTGTTGTGAAACATAACAAATCTAACGTCCTTGCAAGACAAGGATCAGTATAGTATTTGTAACATATATATGTTACTGACGACCTTGCCCGAGTAAGTATTGAGTTCGTAACAATACATATATATAAATATATATATATATATATATATATATATATATATATATATATATATATATATATATATATATATATATATATATATATATATATATATCCCTGGGGATAGGGAAGAAAGAATACTTCCCACGTATTCCCTGCGTGTCGTAGAAGGCGACTAAAAGGGGAGGGAGCGGGGGGCTGGAAATCCTCCCCTCTCGTTTTTTTTTTTTTTCAATTTTCCAAAAGAAGGAACAGAGAAGGGGGCCAGGTGAGGATATTCCCTCAGAGGCCCAGTTCTCTGTTCTTAACGCTACCTCGCTAATGCGGGAAATGGCGAATAGTTTGAAAGATATATATATATATATATATATATATATATATATATATATATATATATATATATATATATATATATATATATATATATATATACTCGCACACCTCACTGCCAAAGCCAGATATCTATTCATCGACTATCCCACAAGTGGAAGAAGAAAAGTTGAATTGGCTGTAATCGACTGCCCTCTCTGGGACTCGAACCCAAGTGTACCCGTGCGTTCTTCACAGTCAGTTACAGTGACACCCAGAAGGTATAGGAGAACGTTTAAGTGTATGGGAATGGGAGCATATTCGTGTATATGGCTATGGCAACATTTCGAAATGTATGGGTTATTATAAGATGTTGATATGTATAGTTATGTTGATATGTTGAAGTGTTTAGTCATATTGGTATCTTTAAGTTTGTGGCTATGATAGTATCATGAAATATGTGGTCACGGTAGTATGTTAAAATGCATTATTATAGTAGTATGTTGAAGTATGTGGCAAATGTGGTATGCTGAAAGTGTGTAGTAGTGGTTATGTTGAAGTGTATGGTTATGGTAGCATGTTGAAGTGGATGGTTACGATAGTAAGTTGGAGTGTTTAGTTATGGTAGTATATTGAAGTGTATGGTTATGGTAGTATGTTGAAGCATGTTGGTATGGTAATATGTTGTAGCATGCGGATATGATGGTATGTTGAAGTGTGTGATTTTACATGAGGAAGATAGACCACATGATGCGTGATTGGCACACAATTGGGTTGTCTAAAAAAGAAAATAAAAATAAGTGTTTGACTTGACAAGAATATGAAATTCCGCTCAGTAGTTTTTTAAGCTATCACCGACTTTCCGCTGCTACACATTAGCCTTCTACTGTCCCGTTACCGCTGTCATTTATACAACATACGTATTTCCGTCGTCTTTCTCAGAGTATACTTGAATCTATAAGATATTTGTCTAAACGACTTTTGAAAGTATTCGTAGTCTTAGTATTCACTACGTCTGAAGGTAAATTTTTGGACGTCCGTACTACATCTTTTACCTTTGAGTTTTATTCCATTTGTTCTGGTTACCGTGATTTCTTGTATTTCGAAAAGATGTTCGTGGTTTACGTTATCGAACTTATTCACGTCTTTTAAGGGAGAAGACATCCAACCGTTTTAGCCTCTCTTCATATGCCAGATTTCTAAAGGATGGGATCAATTTTGTCGCGCGTCTTTGTACTTGCTCTAGTTTTTCCTCGTCTTTTTCACAGTTTGGGGACCAAACCTGGACTGTATATTCAAGGTGTGGTCTTACTAGAGAATTATAAAGTGTGGCAATTGCTTCTGGTGTCCTGTAATCTATGTTTCTGGCTATGAAACCTGACATTTGGTTACCTATTATACTTCCTGTTTGACACTGTTTAGTGTATTTCAGATTGTTGCTGATGACAACTCCAAGGTCCTTTTCTTCATATACTTTAGTTAGAGAGTTTCTGAATAGTTTGTAGTCGTAACGTATATTCTTGTACTTCATTTGCCATTTGTTTGACCACTCTGCTGGCAAGTTAAGATCTTTGAATCATTTCGCAATCCCGCCTGTTTACAGCTCTACCTCCTAGTTTAGTTTCGTCAGCAAATTTTGAGGGCTTAGATGTTAGACTAAGTTCTAAGTCATTGATGTATATTATGAAAAGAATTGGACCTAGGACCGACCCCTGCAGCACACCACATCTCTAGTCAATCTGAAGCATCGCTGTTTAATACTACACTCTGCTTTCTTTCGGTAAGTCAGTCTCTGATCCATGTACAGAGTTCTTCACCGATTCCGTGTGCTTTGAGTTTATGTAAAAAGTCTCTTGTGAGGTACTTGATCGAAAGCCTTTTGGAGGTCTAGATACACTACATTAGACGGAAATTTTTCGTTCCAGTTCTGATAAACAACATTAAAACATTCCAGCAAATTCGTCAGGCAGGATCTTCTATAGCGGAAACCGTGTTGGTTGTCCGATATAATTTTGTGTTGTTGAAACGTGACAATTTCATCTCGTATTATTTTTCCATCATTTTACCTAACACTGACGTAAGGCTAATTGGGCGGTAGTTCAAGGCACACTTTGTTTATATATAGGAGTAACATTTGCTGCTGGTTTCCAGTCAGTTGGCACCTGACCATCCGATAGAGATTTGTGGAATATTTTTGATGATGGGTTATATAAGCTGTCTCCTGACCTATACAAATCCTGGAACTAAGTTATCTGGGCCATTGGCTTTGTTAGTTATTTAATTGGTGCAGGTATTTAAGTACTTCAGAGTTCTTTATTTCTATAACCTTCAACTCTTCTCATCCTTGAAACAGTTTCATTGGTTGTGGTATTCGAGATGTTTCTTCAAGTGTGAATACGGAGTTCAAAGAATAATTTAGTATGGTAACCATTTCCTTGTCGTCAGTAGTTAGTGTGTCATGTTCGTTTCGTAATGTTCCAATTCCTTATTTGACTGTCTTCCTTTGTCTTATATATTTGAAGAATTGCCCAGATTTATTCTTAACTTCCAAGGAAATTCTTTTTTCTTCCTCGAGTTTACTCTGTCTCTCTTCTTATACTTTCTTTGGATTTGGATTAATTCCTGGCGATTCTCATCGGTTCCCATTAATGTGAATTTCTTATGTTATCTTCTTGTGGCAAATCAGCTCTTCTATTCTCCTATTCAGCCATGAAGGTTTTGAAATATCGCAAGTTCTCTTCGCAATTCGTGGAATATATTTATTTCTAATCCCAAGTCGTGTGTTTTTAGAATTACTCCACATTTCCTCTACTGTGTGAATGTCAAGAAGTTTTGTCCAGTTGGTACTGTGAATTTCGTGTGTAATGTTTTCAAATTTACTCGCTTGTAATCTGGGATCAAAAGTTTGTTGTCATTTATTTCAAAATGTAAATTGATCTCTAATCTAATCCAACTGTGATCGCTGTTTGACAAACTCTCACCTACTTGGCAAGAGTTGATTAAGTTTGTGTCGCTGGTGAGGGCAAGATTAACAATGTTTTTAACCTCAAGTTGGTTTTTTTTAATTAACTGTTCTAGAAAAGTGTCTTCAATCAGTTCCGTTAGTCTCGTTCCCTCTTGGTCACCTGTTAACGTGTTCCAGTTTATGTCTGGACTGTTGAGGTCTCATACTATTATAACATCTTTACTGTTTACTATGGTTTTGATTTCATTGTATATTATCTTATCGTCGTCTTCTTTTTACTTAGGAGGTCTGTAATCAACGCCAAGATGTTGTTTACTTTTGAACTTGTTGGTAATGTCAATATAGAGAGAGAGTCGTAAATGGGTGTGTGTCTACTTTGCTCATCTTGATAACAGTTAGATTGTTATCATTGTACATCAAAACTCCACCATCTATCCTGTATAAGCAATCTCTCGTAAATAGTTTGTATCCAGTGTTTATTCTCAGAGTTTAGCCAACTTTCTGACATTGCAATAAATGTTCAGTTTCTCAGTAACTACGTAGGATATAAGTTCATCGTGTTCTGCACAGACCCATCTCCCACAACTACCCCCTCACCCTCCCCCCACTCTCCTAGTTCCCTTGTTAGCTCGGCCGTAATATGCTCTCCTGAGCAGTTTATGGTAGTATGTTGGAGTCTATGGTTTTGGTAGTATGTTGAAATATTTGATTATGGTAGTGTGTTGAATGTTATGATTATGGTAGTATGTTGGAGTCTATGGTTTTGGTAGTATGTTGAAATATGTGATTATGGTAGTGTGTTGAATGTTATGATTATGGTAGTATGTTGGAGTCCATGGTTTTGGTAGTATGTTGAAATATGTGATTATGGTAGTGTGTTGAATGTTGTGATTATGGTAGTATGTTGGAGTCTATGGTTTTGGTAGTATGTTGAAATATGTGATTATGGTAGTGTGTTGAATGTTATGATTATGGTAGTATGTTGAAGTTTGTAGTCATGGCCGTATGTTGAAGTGTGTGGTTATGGTGGTAGAATGAAGTGTGTGGTTATACTAGTATGTTGAAGAGTGTGGTTATGGCAGCCTATTTAAGTGAAAGATTATGGTAGTATGATGAGATGTATGGTTATGGTAGTATGATGAGGTGAATGGTTATGGTAGTATGATGAGGTGTATGGTTATGGTAGTCCGATGAGGTGTATGGTTATGGTAGTATGATGAGGTGTATGGTTATGGTAGTACGATGAGGTGTATGGTTATGGTAGTATGATGAGGTGTATGGTTATGGTAGTATGATGAGGTGTATGGTTATGGTAGTATGATGAGGTGTATGGTTATGGTAGTACGATGAGGTGTATGGTTATGGTAGTATGATGAGGTGTATGGTTATGGTAGTATGATGAGGTGTATGGTTATAGTAGTATGATGAGGTGTATGGTTATGGTAGTATGATGAGGTGCATGGTTATGGTAGTATGATGAGGAGTATGGTTATAGTAGTATGATGAGGTGTATGGTTATGGTAGTATGATGAGGTTATGGTTATGGTAGTATGATGAGGTGTATGGTTATGGTAGTATGATGAGGTGTATGGTTATGGTAGTATGATGAGGTGCATGGTTATAGTAGTATGAAGAGGTTATGGTTATGGTAGTATGATGAGATGTATGGTTATGGTAGTATGATGAGGTGTATGGTTATGGTAGTATGATAAGGTGCATGGTTATAGTAGTATGATGAGGTGTATGGTTATGGTAGTATGATGAGGTTATGGTTATGGTAGTATGATGATGTTATGGTTATGGTAGTATGATGAGGAGTATGGTTATAGTAGTATGATGAGGTGTATGGTTATGGTAGTATGATGAGGTTATGGTTATGGTAGTATGATGATGTTATGGTTATGGTAGTATGATGAGGAGTATGGTTATAGTAGTATGATGAGGTGTATGGTTATGGTAGTATGATGAGGTTATGGTTATGGTAGTATGATGATGTTATGGTTATGGTAGTATGATGAGGAGTATGGTTATAGTAGTATGATGAGGTTATGGTTATGGTAGTATGATGAGGTTATGGTTATGGTAGTATGATGAGGTGTATGGTTATGGTAGTATGATGAGGTGTATGGTTATGGTAGTATGATGAGGTGCATGGTTATAGTAGTATGATGATGTGTAGGGTTATGGTAGTATGATGAGGAGTATGGTTATAGTAGTATGATGAGGTGTATGGTTATGGTAGTATGATGATGTTATGGTTATGGTAGTATGATGAGGTGTATGGTTATGGTAGTATGATGAGGTGTATGGTTATGGTAGTATGATGAGGTGTATGGTTATGGTAGTATGATGAGGTGTATGGTTATGGTAGCATGATGAGGTGCATGGTTATAGTAGTATGATGAGGTGTGTGGTTATGGTAATATGTTAAAGTGTTTGATTATGGTAGTATGTTGAATTGTCTTGATATGGCAGCATGGTGAAGTGTATGATTATGGTGGTGCGTTCAAGTGTATGGTTATGATACTTGAAGTGTGTAGTTATGGTTTCATGTTAGACTGCATGATTGTGATATGATATTGAAGTATGTGGTTGTGACAGTCGCTGTACAGTGCGTGTGAGAGTGTTGTAGGGTAAAGGAATACGTGGTTTTTATTGTGTGCAGTGATGTGCATCAGTATGTTGGTGAACACGAGTGTGGGATCATACTGTTAAAATGGTGGTTGGCTTGTGAGAGAGTAGAGGGAAGTGCAGAGCTGTGTGGTGGTGCGCTGAAATGAGTGATTGCTGTGGCAATTTGGTTTTCGTGGTCGTGGTAGCATGGTACAGTGCGTGGTTGTCTTGTGGTAATAGATGACGTAGTTGTGGTTATATGTAAACCAGGACACGGAACCATTTGTGATATATAACTGAAGTGTATGGTTCGGTATATCTGACGTGTATGGTGCTGTATATCTGACGTGTATGGTAATGTATATCTGACGTGTATGGTATGGTATATCTGAGGTGTATGGTCGCGATTTCTATGATCCGGTAAATCTGACTTCTATGCTACGGTATATCTGATGGTAAAGTATAGCTGACGTGTACGGTACGATATATCTGACGTGTTTTGGTACGGTATATCTGACGTGTACGATTCGGTTAATCTGATGTGTATGGTGCCGTATATCAGACATGTACGGTACGGTATATTTAAAGTGTTATTCTTTGGTATCACTGACTTGTATGGTGCAGTATATATGATGTGTATGGTAAGGTATATCTGACATGTTTAGCACAGTATATCAGTGTCTATATGGTACGATCTGTCTAACGTGTATGGTAGGGTATATTGATATGTATGGTATGGTATATCTGATACGTAAAGTATGGTATAATTAGCGTTTATAACCAAGATTCTGATCCAGTAACCTCACAACTGTTGGTTGCCATCAACTGTGAGAACGCACAGTGCTGAACAGACCAGCATCATGATGAAACACACACGTCTCACAGTGGAACATGATCTGACGAAGACGAAAGCGTTGAGACGAGGTGTGTGTGTGTGTGTGTGTGTGGGGCTGGTGAAGGAGGTGGTCATTGTGAATGGTGAGGGTAGGATATGGGGAGAGGGACTGTGGGTGTCAGTGGGCAAACACAGAGTAGTGGTAGTGGTAGTAGTTGTAGAGATAGTAGTAGTAATAGAAGTAGTAGTAATAGTAGAAGTAGTAGTAGTAGTAGGAAGTGTAGCAGTAATAGTAGTAGTAGCAGTAATAGTAGTAGTAGTAGTAGTAGTAGTAGTAGTAGTAGTAGTAGTAGTAGTTGTTGAGTAGTAGTAGTAGCAGTAGTAATAGTAGTAGTAGTAGTAGTAGTAGTAGTAGTAGTAGTAGTAGTAGTAGTAGTAGTAGTAGTAGCAGTAGTAATAGTAGTAGTAGTAGTAGTAGTAGTAGTAGTAGTAGTAGTAGTAGTAGTAGTAGTAGTAAGAGAAGTAGTAGTAGTAGTAGTAGTAGTACTAGTAGTAGTAGTAGTAATAGTAGTAATAGTAATATTAATAGTAATTGTAGTAATAGTAGTTGTAGTAGCAGCAGTAATAGTAATACTAGTAGCAGTTGTATTTAACAGTGGTAAGAGCAGCACTAGCAATAATAGTAGTAGCAGTGGGAGAAACACACGCTAACGTGAACGAGACACAGAGAGAGAACATGTAACTCGCCGAGCGTTTCTGAAAGGGAGGAGTGAATGGCATGTGACATTACGTACCTGCCATCCTAACCTGTTGGTGGACGAAGGTTCCCTGGCGACCCCTGACGACCGGGAGACTTGATGATGCCATCCCACACACACACACACACACACACACACACACACACACACACACTTCTCCTTCAGGGTTGAGGAAGTATTAACTGCATGAAGGGAGAAACGACTGATGGTCACCGAACAATAACATCCGAAAGAACGGTGCCAGTCGCTCCGACGACGGCTTTTGAGAGTGAACGCCTTGCGAATCCGGCAGATGGATGGATGGAGGATTACGGAGACAATGTTAGATTCGCCAGGAAGGAGAGGGAGGAATGGAAGCGCGCTGGCAAGAGGGAAGACTCGCCAGGATAAAGACACGGGAGGAGGGGAAGCATGTGTTGGATAAAGGAGTGGAGGAACCCGAGGGTGCGAGCAGAGAGAGAGAGAGAGAGAGAGAGAGAGAGAGAGAGAGAGAGAGAGAGAGAGAGAGAGAGAGAGAGAGAGAGAGAGAGAGAGAGAGAGAGAGAGGGAGAGGTAGAGAGAGAGAGAGGGAGAGAGGGAGAGAGAGAGAGGGAGAGGGAGAGAGGTAGGAGGGTAAGAGCGTCAGTAAATACAGGGATCAGGAAAGCTGGTATAAGGATTACACAAAAGGGGGAAAACGAGAGTGTAGATTAAGTACATGCGAAGTCACGGGGGTAGGGAATGTATGAGGATTTGAGATAATAAGGTGTGTTAAGTATATATGATGTGAGGAAGTGAACTAAAGACTGTGGAGGAGGAGATAATCCCCTGGGATTTACCAGGTGAGGGATCAGGGAGGACCACGCCACCTGCCAGGTGAAGATGGTCACCTAACGTTACTTCACCCACTGCTCCTGCTGCTCTCTACCTCTTATGATACAGTGAACATTATGTGCTTACACTTTCACATCATAATATCCCGGGAAGCCAATATATATATATATATATATATATATATATATATATATATATATATATATATATATATATATATATATATATTTTTTTTTTTTTTTTATACCTCGTCGCTGTCTCCCGCGGTTGCGAGGTAGCGCAAGGAAACAGACGAAAGAAATGGCCCAACCCCCCCCCCCCATACACATGTACATACACACGTCCACACACGCAAATATACATACCTACACAGCTTTCCATGGTTTACCCCGGACGCTTCACATGCCTTGATTCAATCCACTGACAGCACGTCAACCCCTGTATACCACATCGCTCCAATTCACTCTATTCCTTGCCCTCCTTTCACCCTCCTGCATGTTCAGGCCCCGATCACACAAAATCCTTTTCACTCCATCTTTCCACCTCCAATTTGGTCTCCCTCTTCTCCTCGTTCCCTCCACCTCCGACACATATATCCTCTTGGTCAATCTTTCCTCACTCATTCTCTCCATGTGCCCAAACCATTTCAAAACACCCTCTTCTGCTCTCTCAACCACGCTCTTTTTATTTCCACTCATCTCTCTTACCCTTACGTTACTTACTCGATCAAACCACCTCACACCACACATTGTCCTCAAACATCTCATTTCCAGCACATCCATCCTCCTGCGCACAACTCTATCCATAGCCCACGCCTCGCAACCATACAACATTGTTGGAACCACTATTCCTTCAAACATACCCATTTTTGCTTTCCGAGATAATGTTCTCGACTTCCACACATTTTTCAAGGCTCCCAAAATTTTCGCCCCCTCCCCCACCCTATGATCCACTTCCGCTTCCATGGTTCCATCCGCTGCCAGATCCACTCCCAGATATCTAAAACACTTCACTTCCTCCAGTTTTTCTTCATTTAAACTCACCTCCCAATTGACTTGACCCTCAACCCTACTGTGCCTAATAACCTTGCTCTTATTCACATTTACTCTTAACTTTCTTCTTCCACACACTTTACCAAACTCCGTCACCAGCTTCTGCAGTTTCTCACATGAATCCGCCACCAGCGCTGTATCATCAGCGAACAACAACTGACTCACTTCCCAAGCTCTCTCATCCCCAACAGACTTCATACTTGCTCCTCTTTCCAAGACTCTTGCATTTACCTCCCTAACAACCCCATCCATAAACAAATTAAACAACCATGGAGACATCACACACCCCTGCCGCAAACCTACATTCACTGAGAACCAATCACTTTCCTCTCTTCCTACACGTACACATGCCTTACATCCTCGATAAAAACTTTTCACTGCTTCTAACAACTTGCCTCCCACACCATATATTCTTAATACCTTCCGCAGAGCATCTCTATCAACTCTATCATATGCCTTCTCCAGATCCATAAATGCTACATACAAATCCATTTGCTTTTCTAAGTATTTCTCACATACATTCTTCAAAGCAAACACCTGATCCACACATCCTCTACCACTTCTGAAACCACACTGCTCTTCCCCAATCTGATGCTCTGTACCTGCCTTCACCCTCTCAATCAATACCCTCCCATATAATTTACCAGGAATACTCAACAAACTTATACCTCTGTAATTTGAGCACTCACTCTTATCCCCTTTGCCTTTGTACAATGGCACTATGCACGCATTCTGCCAATCCTCAGGCACCTCACCATGAGTCATACATACATTAAATAACCTTACCAACCAGTCAACAATACAGTCACCCCCTTTTTTAATAAATTCCACTGCAATACCATCCAATACCATATATATATATATATATATATATATATATATATATATATATATATATATATATATATATATATATATATATATATATATATATATATATATATATATATATATATATATTCGCCCCCTCCCCCACCCTATGATTCTCTTCCGCTTCCATGGTTCCATCCGCTGCCAGATCCACTCCCAGATATCTAAAACACTCTTCTTCCTCCAGTTTTTCTCCATTCAAACTTACCTACCAATTGTATGGTTGCGAGGCGTGGGCTATGGATAGAGTTGTGCGCAGGAGGGTGGACGTGCTGGAAATGAGATGTTTGAGGACAATGTGTGATGTGAGGTGGTGTGATCGAGTAAGTAACGTAAGGGTAAGAGAGATGTGTGGAAATAAAAAGAGCGTGGTTGAGAGAGCAGAAGAGGGTGTTTTGAAATGGTTTGGGCACATGGAGAGAATGAGTGAGGAAAGATTGACCAAGAGGATATATGTGTCGGAGGTGGAGGGAACGAGAAGTGGGAGACCAAATTGGAGGTGGAAAGATGGAGTGAAAAAGATTTTGAGTGATCGGAGCCTGAACATGCAGGAGGGTGAAAGGCGGGCAAGGAATAGAGTGAATTGGATTGATGTGGTATACCGGGGTCGACGTGCTGTCAATGGATTGAATCAAGGCATATGAAGCGTCTGGGGTAAACCATGGAAAGTTGCGTGGGACCTGGATGTGGAAAGGGTGCTGTGGTTTCGGGCATTATTGCATGACAGCTAGAGACTGAGTGTGAACGAATGAGGCCTTTGTTGTCTTTTCCTAGCGGGAGATAGCGACAAAGCAAAATAAATAAATATATATATATATATATATATATATATATATATATATATATATATATATATATATATATATATATATATATATATATATATATATATATATATATATATATATATATAATATATATATATATATATATATATATATATATATATATATATATATATATATATATATATATATATATATATATATTTTTTTTTTTTTTTTTTTTTATACTTTGTCGCTGTCTCCCGCGTTTGCGAGGTAGCGCAAGGAAACAGACGAAAGAAATGGCCCAACCCCCCCCCCATACACATGTACATACACGTCCACACACGCAAATATACATACCTACACAGCTTTCCATGGTTTACCCCAGACGCTTCACATGCCTTGATTCAATCCACTGACAGCACGTCAACCCCTGTATACCACATCGCTCCAATTCACTCTATTCCTTGCCCTCCTTTCACCCTCCTGCATGTTCAGGCCCCGATCACACAAAATCTTTTTCACTCCATCTTTCCACCTCCAATTTGGTCTCCCTCTTCTCCTCGTTCCCTCCACCTCCGACACATATATCCTCTTGGTCAATCTTTCCTCACTCATTCTCTCCATGTGCCCAAACCATTTCAAAACACCCTCTTCTGCTCTCTCAACCACGCTCTTTTTATTTCCACACATCTCTCTTACCCTTACGTTACTTACTCGATCAAACCACCTCACACCACACATTGTCCTCAAACATCTCATTTCCAGCACATCCATCCTCCTGCGCACAACTCTATCCATAGCCCACGCCTCGCAACCATACAACATTGTTGGAACCACTATTCCTTCAAACATACCCATTTTTGCTTTCCGAGATAATGTTCTCGACTTCCACACATTTTTCAAGGCTCCCAAAATTTTCGCCCCCTCCCCCACCCTATGATCCACTTCCGCTTCCATGGTTCCATCCGCTGACAGATCCACTCCCAGATATCTAAAACACTTCACTTCCTCCAGTTTTTCTCCATTCAAACTCACCTCCCAATTGACTTGACCCTCACCCCTACTGTACCTAATAACCTTGCTCTTATTCACATTTACTCTTAACTTTCTTCTTCCACACACTTTACCAAACTCAGTCACCAGCTTCTGCAGTTTCTCACATGAATCAGCCACCAGCGCTGTATCATCAGCGAACAACAACTGACTCACTTCCCAAGCTCTCTCATCCCCAACAGACTTCATACTTGCCCCTCTTTCCAGGACTCTTGCATTTACCTCCCTAACAACCCCATCCATAAACAAATTAAACAACCATGGAGACATCACACACCCCTGCCGCAAACCTACATTCACTGAGAACCAATCACTTTCCTCTCTTCCTACACGTACACATGCCTTACATCCTCGATAAAAACTTTTCACTGCTTCTAACAACTTGCCTCCCACACCATATATTCTTAATACCTTCCACAGAGCATCTCTATCAACTCTATCATATGCCTTCTCCAGATCCATAAATGCTACATACAAATCCCTTTGCTTTTCTAAGATTTCTCACATACATTCTTCAAGCAAACACCCGATCCACACATCCTCTACCACTTCTGAAACCCAAATGCTCTTCCCCAATTGATGCTCGTACATGCCTTCACCCTCTCAATCAATACCATTTCCCATATAATTTACCAGGAATATCAAACAAACTTATACCTCTGTAATTTGAGCACTCACTTCTTATCCCCTTTGCCTTTGTACAATGGGCAATATGCAAGCCATTCCGCATCCCTCAGGCACCTCACCATGAGGTCATTCATGACATTAAATAAACCTTACCAAAACAGTAAAACAATCAGTCACCCCCTTTTTTTAATAAATTCCATGCAATACCATCCAACCCGCTGCTTGCAGGCTTCATCTTCCGCAAAGCTTTTTTTTAGTACCTCTTCTCGTTTACCATATCATTTTCCCCTACCCTCTCACCTTTGCACACCACCTCGACCAAAACACCCTATATACCTGCCACTCTTCATCAAACACAATCAACAAACTTCAAATTACTCACTCCATCTCCTTCTCACATCACCACTACTTGTTATCACCTCACCCATTTGCGCCCTTCCAATATATAAATATATATAGTATATATATATATATATTTAAATATTATATATTATATATATATATTATATATATTTGTTATACTATTCACAATTGTCTCCGCGTTAGTGAGGTAGCGCAAGGAAACAGTCGAAAGAATGGGGGAAACCACACAAACACACTTGTATATACATAAACGCTCATACACGAACATATATATTTATACATCTTCAACGTATTACACTACATATAAATACATAGACATACTACATATATTCACATGTACATATTCATACTTGCTGCCTTCATCATTACGTCTCCACACATGAAAAACAGCCCACCCTCCCCTAGACATGCTGTGACAAGTCATTCAGCTGATTCCAAAACACTTCCTTCTCATCCTTCTTCTCATGCCTAGGTGCTTGAGCACCATAATCACCATCTCTCTCTCCAACAATTCTCAGTTTTCTTCCACATCCAATCTAGAATTTTCCTTCTTACACTTTATCCACCATTCCTACAACTCCTGCTTCAGTTAGTTAGTGCGAGTCCTTTCCTTAGCTCTTGTCTCTCACTCAACCCATGACTTTACTCACAAGACCTTCTCGAAACCATGTCTTCCCTTTTACCCTTGAGCCTTTCGTTTTACTCAGAGCCAGAAACGTCAGGCTTCTTTCCTCACACAAAAAACCTCTCTCTATTTAGTTCTCGTCTTGGATCCTTCACACGATTCAGACACCTCAAGCTGTTCCTTAGAGGAAGATGAGCACTCCCGGCTCGCTTGACTCCTTCTGTTTCCCCTTTTAGAAATTGAAATTCAACCAGAGAGGATGAGAGAGAGAGTGGGGAGAGAGAGATTGGGAGCGACGTGAGAGAGAGGGGTGCAGAGAGATCGAGAGAGATGAGAGAGAGGAGAGAGATCAAACTGTCCGTCACATCAAGTGCGGATACGGAATTGTCAGTGAATTGGAAGAGAAAAATGAACGAGTATACTGAAGAGAAATATTGATATCAGGTGATAACTGAAATACGGAGGAGAGAACGTCCCTTTTTAGTGGGTGCATCATATTTTTTGTTTTTTTGTTGCTTTGCTGTTTTTATGCAGTTTTTTGTTTTTGCTTTTTGCAGTATTGCAGTCTGGTTTTTGCAGTGAGGCTCCACAGTTACGACCTGGAGGGCACGTACGGTACGCCCTTGAGCACTACCTTTCAGAATCAAGTCAAACGGCAGACAACCATAGCCAAGGGTCGCTGCCTTCCTTGACCAATGGTCACTCTACATCTCTCGTGCAATAGGTATTACCAGCATTATCCTGGTCGTACTTCTGTGCTTCTTTGCTGTTACCGTCGTGCTCCAGGGCACGTACCATCGTGCTCCCGGGCCGTACCGTCGTGCTCCAGGGCAGTACCGTGTGCCTGGGATACTCGTTATTATCGGCCCCCTCGATTATTCATGGCTGAAGAGATACGACAACATATCGAGTTCCGTCGGTTGAAATTCAGCATATAACATGAATGTGGAGAGCTGGCTTGTGTATGTGCGCCACATGAATGTTGGGAGTTTTGAACAGAGGGACACGCGTTAAATATTCATCGAGAAGACTACAGTTAATTCCCTATGAGGTTGTTAGTTTGCTTATCTAGTAACTTTTAGAATGTTCATTAAACAAATTTTATTTGCTTGATGGAGCTCAATATATATTATAATTTATTCATCAATTTGTTTACTTTGTCCTATGTCTCCCGCGTTTAGCGAGGTAGCGCAATGGAAAACAGACAAAAGAATGCCCAATAATCCACCCAATACACATGTATATAATACACGTCAAAACGCGGCACATATACATATCCTATACATCTCAACGTATACGTATAGATACACACTCACGATATTATACACTATACACATGACAAATGTACATATTCATATGCCCCTCTTTCATTTCCTTCGCCACCACGCCAAACATGAAATGACAGCCCCCTCCCCCCGCATTTCCTTTTTATTGTTGCTCGAGGGTATTAGCGCTAGAAGACAACAAAGGCCCCCCCCATTAGTTCAAACTCAGTCTTCTACGCTGTCATGTATAATCCACCGAAACCACAGCTCCCTTTCCTTCCACATCTACGCCCACAAAAACTTTCCAAGTTTACCGAAACGCTTCACAGCCCTGGATTCAACCATTGACAGCATACGTCGGACCCCGTATACCACATCATTCCAATTCCCATTCTATTACTTGCACGCTTTTCACCCTCCTGCATGTTCAGGCTCCGTATCACACAAAATCCTTTTCACTCATCTTTCACTCCAATTTGGTTATCCTCTTCTCCTCGTTCCCTCCACCTCCGACACATATATCCTCTTGGTCAATCTTTCCTCACTCATTCTCTCCATGTGCCCAAACCATTTCAAAACACCCTCTTCTGCTCTCTCAACCACGCTCTTTTTATTTCCACTCATCTCTCTTACCCTTACGTTACTTACTCGATCAAACCACCTCACACCACACATTGTCCTCAAACATCTCATTTCCAGCACATCCATCCTCCTGCGCACAACTCTATCCATAGCCCACGCCTCGCAACCATACAACATTGTTGGAACCACTATTCCTTCAAACATACCCATTTTTGCTTTCCGAGATAATGTTCTCGACTTCCACACATTTTTCAAGGCTCCCAAAATTTTCGCCCCCTCCCCCACCCTATGATCCACTTCCGCTTCCATGGTTCCATCCGCTGCCAGATCCACTCCCAGATATCTAAAACACTTCACTTCCTCCAGTTTTTCTTCATTTAAACTCACCTCCCAATTGACTTGACCCTCAACCCTACTGTGCCTAATAACCTTGCTCTTATTCACATTTACTCTTAACTTTCTTCTTCCACACACTTTACCAAACTCCGTCACCAGCTTCTGCAGTTTCTCACATGAATCCGCCACCAGCGCTGTATCATCAGCGAACAACAACTGACTCACTTCCCAAGCTCTCTCATCCCCAACAGACTTCATACTTGCTCCTCTTTCCAAGACTCTTGCATTTACCTCCCTAACAACCCCATCCATAAACAAATTAAACAACCATGGAGACATCACACACCCCTGCCGCAAACCTACATTCACTGAGAACCAATCACTTTCCTCTCTTCCTACACGTACACATGCCTTACATCCTCGATAAAAACTTTTCACTGCTTCTAACAACTTGCCTCCCACACCATATATTCTTAATACCTTCCGCAGAGCATCTCTATCAACTCTATCATATGCCTTCTCCAGATCCATAAATGCTACATACAAATCCATTTGCTTTTCTAAGTATTTCTCACATACATTCTTCAAAGCAAACACCTGATCCACACATCCTCTACCACTTCTGAAACCACACTGCTCTTCCCCAATCTGATGCTCTGTACCTGCCTTCACCCTCTCAATCAATACCCTCCCATATAATTTACCAGGAATACTCAACAAACTTATACCTCTGTAATTTGAGCACTCACTCTTATCCCCTTTGCCTTTGTACAATGGCACTATGCACGCATTCTGCCAATCCTCAGGCACCTCACCATGAGTCATACATACATTAAATAACCTTACCAACCAGTCAACAATACAGTCACCCCCTTTTTTAATAAATTCCACTGCAATACCATCCAATACCATATATATATATATATATATATATATATATATATATATATATATATATATATATATATATATATATATATATATATATATATATATATATATATATATATATATATATATATTCGCCCCCTCCCCCACCCTATGATTCTCTTCCGCTTCCATGGTTCCATCCGCTGCCAGATCCACTCCCAGATATCTAAAACACTCTTCTTCCTCCAGTTTTCCTCCATTCAAACTTACCTACCAATTGTATGGTTGCGAGGCGTGGGCTATGGATAGAGTTGTGCGCAGGAGGGTGGACGTGCTGGAAATGAGATGTTTGAGGACAATATGTGGTGTGAGGTGGTTTGATCAAGTAAGTAATGTAAGGGTAAGAGAGTGGTGTGGAAATAAAAAGAGCGTGGTTGAGAGAGCAGAAGAGGGTGTTTTGAAATGGTTTGGGCACATGGAGAGAATGAGTGAGGAAAGATTGACCAAGAGGATATATGTGTCGGAGGTGGAGGGAACGAGAAGTGGGAGACCAAATTGGAGGTGGAAAGATGGAGTGAAAAAGATTTTGAGTGATCGGAGCCTGAACATGCAGGAGGGTGAAAGGCGGGCAAGGAATAGAGTGAATTGGATCGATGTGGTATACCGGGGTCGACGTGCTGTCAATGGATTGAATCAAGGCATATGAAGCGTCTGGGGTAAACCATGGAAAGTTGCGTGGGGCCTGGATGTGGAAAGGGTGCTGTGGTTTCGGGCATTATTGCATGACAGCTAGAGACTGAGTGTGAACGAATGAGGCCTTTGTTGTCTTTTCCTAGCGGGAGATAGCGACAAAGCAAAATAAATAAATATATATATATATATATATATATATATATATATATATATATATGAATATATATATATATATATATATATATATATATATATACATATATATATGAATATATATATATATATATATATATATATATATATATATATATATATATATATATATATATATATATATATATATATATATATATATAAATATATATATATTTTTTTTTTTTTTTTTATACTTTGTCGCTGTCTCCCGCGTTTGCGAGGTAGCGCAAGGAAACAGACGAAAGAAATGGCCCCACCCCCCCCATACACATGTACATACGTCCACACACGCAAATATACATACCTACACAGCTTTCCATGGTTTACCCCAGACGCTTCACATGCCTTGATTCAATCCACTGACAGCACGTCAACCCCTGTATACCACATCGCTCCAATTCACTCTATTCCTTGCCCTCCTTTCACCCTCCTGCATGTTCAGGCCCCGATCACACAAAATCTTTTTCACTCCATCTTTCCACCTCCAATTTGGTCTCCCTCTTCTCCTCGTTCCCTCCACCTCCGACACATATATCCTCTTGGTCAATCTTTCCTCACTCATTCTCTCCATGTGCCCAAACCATTTCAAAACACCCTCTTCTGCTCTCTCAACCACGCTCTTTTTATTTCCACACATCTCTCTTACCCTTACGTTACTCACTCGCTCAAACCACCTCACACCACACATTGTCCTCAAACATCTCATTTCCAGCACATCCATCCTCCTGCGCACATCTCTATCCACAGCCCACGCCTCGCAACCATACAACATTGTTGGAACCACTATTCCTTCAAACATACCCACTTTTGCTTTCCGAGATAATGTTCTCGACTTCCACACATTTTTCAAGGCTCCCAAAATTTTCGCCCCCTCCCCCACCCTATGATCCACTTCCGCTTCCATGGTTCCATCCGCTGACAGATCCACTCCCAGATATCTAAAACACTTCACTTCCTCCAGTTTTTCTCCATTCAAACTCACCTCCCAATTGACTTGACCCTCACCCCTACTGTACCTAATAACCTTGCTCTTATTCACATTTACTCTTAACTTTCTTCTTCCACACACTTTACCAAACTCAGTCACCAGCTTCTGCAGTTTCTCACATGAATCAGCCACCAGCGCTGTATCATCAGCGAACAACAACTGACTCACTTCCCAAGCTCTCTCATCCCCAACAGACTTCATACTTGCCCCTCTTTCCAGGACTCTTGCATTTACCTCCCTAACAACCCCATCCATAAACAAATTAAACAACCATGGAGACATCACACACCCCTGCCGCAAACCTACATTCACTGAGAACCAATCACTTTCCTCTCTTCCTACACGTACACATGCCTTACATCCTCGATAAAAACTTTTCACTGCTTCTAACAACTTGCCTCCCACACCATATATTCTTAATACCTTCCACAGAGCATCTCTATCAACTCTATCATATGCCTTCTCCAGATCCATAAATGCTACATACAAATCCATTTGCTTTTCTAAGTATTTCTCACATACATTCTTCAAAGCAAACACCTGATCCACACATCCTCTACCACTTCTGAAACCGCACTGCTCTTCCCCAATCTGATGCTCATATATATATATATATATATATATATATATATATATATATATATATATATATATATATATATATATATATTATCCCTGGGGTTAGGGGAGAATGAATACTTCCCACGTATTCCCTGCGTGTCGTAGAAGGCGACTAAAAGGGAGGGAGCGGGGGGCTAGAAATCCTCCCCCCCCCTCTCGTTTTTAGTTTTCCAAAAGAAGGAACAGAGACGGGGCCAAGTGCGGATTTTCCCCAAAGGCTCAGTCCTCTGTTCTTAATGCTACTTCACTAACGTGGGAAATAGCGAATAGTATGAAAAAAAAATGTATATACATATATATACATACATATATATATATATATATATATATATATATATATATATATATATATATATATATATATATATATATATATATATATATATATATATACATATATATATTCATTTATTTATTATTTATTTATTTTGCTTTGTCGCTATCTCCCGCGTTAGCGAGGTAGCGCAAGGAAACAGACGAAAGAATGGCCCAACCCACCCACATACACATGTATATACATACACGTCCACACACGCAAATATATATACCTATAATCTCAACGTATACATATGTATACACACACAGACATATACATATATACACATGTACATAATTCATATTGTCTGCCTTTATTCATTCCCATCGCCACCCCGCCACACATGAAATAACAACCTCCTCCCCCCTCATGTGTGCGAGGTAGCGCTAGGAAAAGACAACAAAGGCCACATTCGTTCAAACTCAGTCTCTAGCTGTCATGTAATAATGCACCGAAACCACAGCTCCCTTTCCACATCCAGGCCCCAGAGAACTTTCCATGGTTTACACCAGACGCTTCACATGTCCTGGTTCAATCCATTGACAGCACGTCGACCCCGGTATACCACATCGTTCCAATTCACTCTATTCCTTGCCCTCCTTTCACCCTCCTGCATGTTTAGGCCCCGATCACTCAAAATCTTTTTCACTCCATCTTTCCACCTCCAATTCGGTCCCCCACTTCTCCTCGTTCCCTCCACCTCTGACACATATATTCTCTTGGTCAATCTTTCCTCACTCATTCTCTTCATGTGACCAAACCATTTCAAAACACACTCTTCTGCTCTCTCAACCACACTCTTTTTATTTCCACACATCTCTCTTACCCTATTATTACTTACTCGATCAAACCACCTCACACCACATTTTGTCCTCAAACATCTCATTTCCAGCACATCTCCCCTACTCCGCACAACTCTATCCATAGACCACGCCTCGCAACCATATAACATTGTTAGAACTACTGTTCCTTCAAACATACCCATTTTTGCTTTCCGAGATAATGCTTTCGACTTCCACACATTCTTCAACGCTCCCAGAATTTTCGCCCCCCTCTCCCACCCTATGATTCACTTCAGCTTCCATGGTTCCATCTGCTGCCAGATCCACTCCCAGATATCTAAAACACTTCACTTCCTCCAGTTATCCTCCATTAAAACTTACCTCCCAATTGACTTGACCCTAAAACCCTACTGTACCTAATAACCTTACTCTTATCCACATTTACTCTCAACTTTCTTCTTTCACACACTTTACCAAACTCAGTCACCAGCCTCTGCAGTTTCTCACATGAATCAGCCACCAGCACTGTATCATCAGCGAACAACAACTGACTCACTTCCCAAGCTCTCTCATCCACAACGGACTGCATACTTGCCCCTCTTTCCAAAACCCTTGTATTCACCTCCCTAACAACCCCATCCATAAACAAATTAAACAACCATGGAGACATCACACACCCCTACGGCAAACCTACATTCACTGAGAACTAATCACTTTCCTCTCTCCCTACACGTACACATGCCTTGCATCCTTCATAAAAACTTTTCACTGCTTCTAACAACTTGCCTTCCACACCATATATTCTTAATACCTTCCACAGAGCATCTCTATCAACTCTATCATATGCCTTCTCCAGATCCATAAATGTACATACAAATCTATTTGCTTTTCTAAGTATTTCTCACATACACTCTTCAAAGCAAACACCTGATCCACACATCCTCTACCACTTCTGAAACCACACTGCTCTTCCCCAATCTGATGCCCTGTACATGCCTTCACCTCTCAAGCAATACCCTCCCATATAATTTACCAGGAATACTCAACAAACTTATACCTCTGTAATTTGAGCACTCACCTTTGTCCCCTTTGCCGTTGTACAATGGCAGTATGCAAGCATTCCGCCAATCCTCAGGCACCTCACCATGAATCATACATACATTAAATAACCTTACCAACCAGTCAACAATACAGTAACCCCCTTTTTTTAATAAATTCCACTGCAATACCATCCAAACACGCTGCCTTGCCGGCTTTCATCTGTCTCCCGCATTAGCGAGGTAGCGCAAGGAAACAGACGAAAGAATGGCCCAACCCATCGACATACACATGCATACACGCCCACACACGCACCTATACGTACCTAGACATTTCAGCGTATACTTACATATACATCCATAGACATACATATACACAAATGTACATATTCATACTTGCTGCCTCCATCCATTCCCGTCGCCACCCTACCACACTTGAAATGGCAACCCCCACCCCCAGGCGCGCGAGCGAGGTAGCGCCAGGAAAAGACAACAATGGCCACATTCGTTCACAGTCTCTAGCTGTCATGTGTAATGCACCGAAACCACATCTCCCTTTCCACATCCAGGCCCCCCATGGTTTACCCCAGACGCTTCACATGCCATGGTTCAATTCATTGTCAGCACGTCAACCCCGGTATACCAAATCTTTCCAATTCACCCTATTCCTTGCACACCTTTCACCCTCCTGTATGTTCAGGCCCTGATCGCTCAAAATCTTTTTCACTCCATCCTTCCACCTCCAATTTGGTCTCCCACTTGTCGTTCCATCCACATCTGACACATATATCCTCTTGGTCAATCTTTCCTCACGTATTGTCTCCATGTGACCAAACCATTTTAATACTCCCTCTTCTGCTCTCTCAACCACGCGCTTTCTATTACCACACATCTCTCTTACCTTTCACTTACTCGATCAAAACACCTCACACCACATATTGTTCTCAAACACCTCATTTCCGACATGTCCACCCTCCTCCGCCCAACCCTATCTATAGCCCATGCCTCGCAATCATATAACATTGTTGGAACCACTATTCCTTCAAACATCCATTTTTGCTCTCCGAAATAACGTTCTCGCCTTCCACACATTCTTCAATGCTCCCAGAATCTTCGCCCCCTACCCCACCCTTCCATGGTTCCACCCGCTGCCCAATACACTCCCAGATATCTAAAACACTTCACTTCCTCCAGTTTTTCTCCAATCAAACTTACCACCCAATTTACTTGTCCCTCAACCCTACTGAACCTAATAACCTTGCTTTTATTCACATTTACTATCAGCTTTCTTCTTTAGCACACTTTACCAAACTCAGTCACCAGCTTGTGCTGTTTCTCATCTGAATCAGCCACCAGCGCTGTGTCATCAGCGAACAACAACTGACTCACTTCCCAAGACCTCTCATCCACAACAGACTGCATACTTGCCCCTCTCTCGAAAACTCTTGCATTCACTTCCCTATCAACACCATCCATAAACAAATTAAACAACCATGTAGACATTACGCACTCCTGCCGCAAACCAATCACTTTCCTCCCTTCCTACTCGAACACATGTTGTACATCCTCGATAAAAACTTTTCACTACTTCTAGCAACTTACCTTCCACACTACTTACTCTTAATACCTTCCAAAGAGCATCTCTATCAACTCTATCATATGCCCTCTATAGATCCATAAATGCTACATAGAAATCCATCTGTTTTCTAAGTATTTCTCACATACATTCTTTAAAGCAAACACCTGGTCCACACATCCTCTACCACATTAGATACCACACTGCTCTTCCCCAATCTGATGCTCTGTACATGCCTTCACCCTCTCAATCAATACCCTCCCATATGATATCCCAGAAATACTCAACAAACTTATACCTCTGTAATTTGAACACTCACCTTTATCTCATTTGCCTTAGTACAATGGCACTATGCATGCATTCCGCCAATCCTCAGGCACTTCTCCATGAATATATATATAATATATCTTCTCAATCTCATCATTCTATTGGATCTAAGTTAAAGTACCTTAGATCTTTCATTGATAAATCCGTTAAGTTAGCAAAGAAATCATTCTATAGAGTTGAGCCCAAAACTCCCATTGACACAAAGAATCTTTTAGTTCTCCCTTTTAATAATACTTTTACTTTACTTCCTATGTTACTTAAATCCTTTAATGTAAATGTTTCCTTTAGCAACAATAATACTATAAAGAATATCTTAATCAGGAATTCACAAGAAAATTCCCTTGGATGCATCTATGAAGTGCCTTATGGAAATTGTGATAAATTTAATGTTAGTCAGACTGATAAGGATCTTTCTGTTAGACTTAAGCAACATAAATATAGTATAAGAACAGGGCAAGAATCAAATGCCTTTTTAATCACGTTAAATACTATGATCATTGTATTGACTGGAGTAATGCCATCTCAGTTTTTAAATCTAACTCTATTACCAGGAGAAATATCATTGAATCTTCTATTATTAAATACACAAAGAATCATAATCTTAATATTAGTAATGGTCTATACAAATCAGATAACTTTATTGTTGATAAGATTTGTAAAATGACAACTTTATGAACGCTCGTTGTATGTTTTGGACAATCACATGTTCACCAAATGATGTCCTAGCTTCGTCTTTTCGATGTTTATCAACTGACTGTTATATTTATCTCTTGTGTCTCCCGTGATGATGTGATTATTACACGAAAGTGCACATGGGAACTTAATGAGTTTCATTTTCCCCGTGGACTCATAGGAATGTCTTGATCACGCGCAAAATTGTGATCCTTTCCAATATTTTTTTTTTTTTTTTGCTTTGTCGCTGTCTCCCGCGTTTGCGAGGTAGCGCAAGGAAAAAAGACGAAAGAAATGGCCCAACCCACCCCCATACACATGTATATACATACGTCCACACACGCAAATATACATACCTACACAGCTTTCCATGGTTTACCCCAGACGCTCCACATACCTTGATTCAATCCACTGACAGCACGTCAACCCCGGTATACCACATCGCTCCAATTCACTCTATTCCTTGCCCTCCTTTCACCCTCCTGCATGTTCAGGCCCCGATCACACAAAATCTTTTTCACTCCATCTTTCCACCTCCAATTTGGTCTCCCTCTTCTCCTCGTTCCCTCCACCTCCGACACATATATCCTCTTGGTCAATCTTTCCTCACTCATTCTCTCCATGTGCCCAAACCATTTCAAAACACCCTCTTCTGCTCTCTCAACCACTCTCCTTTTATTTTCACACATCTCTCTTACCCTTACGTTACTTACTCGATCAAACCACCTCACACCACACATTGTCCTCAAGCATCTCATTTCCAGTACATCCATCCTCCTGCGCACAACTCTATCCATAGCCCACGCCTCGCAACCATACAACATTGTTGGAACCACTATTCCTTCAAACATACCCATTTTTGCTTTCCGAGATAATGTTCTCGACTTCCACACATTCTTCAAGGCCCCCAGAATTTTCGCCCCCTCCCCCACCCTATGATCCACTTCCGCTTCCATGGTTCCATCCTCTGCCAGATCCACTCCCAGATATCTAAAACACTTCACTTCCTCCAGTTTTTCTCCATTCAAACTCACCTCCCAATTGACTTGACCCTCAACCCTACTGTACCTAATAACCTTGCTCTTATTCACATTTACTCTTAACTTTCTTCTTTCACACACTTTACCAAACTCAGTCACCAGCTTCTGCAGTTTCTCACATGAATCAGCCACCAGCGCTGTATCATCAGCGAACAACTGACTCACTTCCCAAGCTCTCTCATCCCCAACAGACTTCATACTTGCCCCTCTTTCCAAAACTCTTGCATTCACCTCCCTAACAACCCCATCCATAAAGAAATTAAACAACCATGGAGACATCACACACCCCTGCCGCAAACCTACATTCACTGAGAACCAATCACTTTCCTCTCTTCCTACACGTACACATGCCTTACATCCTCGATAAAAACTTTTCACTGCTTCTAACAACTTGCCTCCCACACCATATATTCTTAATACCTTCCACAGAGCATCTCTATCAACTCTATCATATGCCTTCTCCAGATCCATAAGTGCTACATACAAATCCATTTGCTTTTCTAAGTATTTCTCACATACATTCTTCAAAGCAAATACCTGATCCACACATCCTCTACCACTTCTGAAACCACACTGCTCTTCCCCAATCTGATGCTCTGTACATGCCCTCACCCTCTCAATCAATACCCTCCCATATAATTTACCAGGAATACTCAACAAACTTATACCTCTGTAATTTGAGCACTCACTCTTATCCCCTTTGCCTTTGTACAATGGCACTATGCAAGCATTCCGCCAATCCTCAGGCACCTCACCATGAGTCATACATACATTAAATAACCTTACCAATCAGTCAACAATACAGTCACCCCCTTTTTTAATAAATTCCACTGCAATACCATCCAAACCCGCTGCCTTGCCGGCTTTCATCTTCCGCAAAGCTTTTAGTACCTCTTCTCTGTTTACCATATCATTTTCCCTAACCCTCTCACTTTGCACACCACCTCGACCAAAACACCCTATATCTGCCACTCTATCATCAAACACATTCAACAAACCTTCAAAATACTCACTCCATCTCCTTCTCACATCACCACTACTTGTTATCACCTCCCCATTTGCGCCCTTTCCAATATATAAATATATATATATATATATATATATATATATATATATATATATATATATATATATATATATATATATATATTTGTTATACTTAATCGCTGTCTCCCGCGTTAGTGAGGTAGCGCATGGAAACAGTCGAAAGAATGGGGGAACCCACACAAACACACTTGTATATACATAAACGCTCATACACGAACATATATATACTTATACATTTCAACGTATACATACATATACATACATAGACATATACATATATACACATGTACATATTCATACTTGCTGCCTTCATCCACTTACGTCACCACACATGAAAAACAGCCCACCCTCCCCAGACAAGCTGCTGACAAAGTCATTCAGCTGCTTCCAAAACACTTCCTTCTCATCCTTCTTCTCATGCCTAGGTGCTTAAGCACCAATAATCACCCATCTCTCTCTCCAACCAATTTCAGTTTCATCCACATCAATCTAGAATTTTCCTTCTTACACTTTATCACACATTCCTACAACTCCTGCTTCAGGAGTAGTGCGAGTCTTTCCTTAGCTCTTGTCCTCTCACCAACCCCTGACTTTACTCTCAAGACTTCTCGAAACCATTCTTCCCTTTTACCCTTGAG
Organism: Panulirus ornatus; assembly: GCF_036320965.1. Classification (NCBI taxonomy): domain Eukaryota; kingdom Metazoa; phylum Arthropoda; class Malacostraca; order Decapoda; family Palinuridae; genus Panulirus; species Panulirus ornatus. Next base: position 10,302,145 of record NC_092230.1, on the reverse strand, counting down.
CTTCGTTTCACTCAGAGCCAGAACGTTCAGGCTTCTTTCCTCACACAAAAAACCTCTCTCTCTTTCGTTCTCATCTTGGATACATCCACACGATTCAGACACCTCAAGCTGTTCCTTCGAGGAAGATGAGCACTCCCGGCTCGCTTGACTCCTTCTGTTTCCCCTTTTAGAAATTGAAATACAACAAGAGAGAGAGAGAGAGAGAGAGAGAGAGAGAGAGAGAGAGAGAGAGAGAGAGAGAGAGAGAGAGAGAGAGAGAGAGATCAACTGTTCCGTCACAACAAGTGGAAACGGAATTGTCAGTGGAATTGGAAGAGAAAAATGAACGAGTATACTGAGAGAAATATTGATCATCAGGTGATAAACTGAAATACGGAGGAGAACTTCCCTAGTGGGTGCAGTGAGCTCCACAGTACGACCTGGAGGCACGACGGTACGACCCTTGAGCACTACCTTTAAGAATCAAGTCAAACGGCAGACAACCATAGCCAAGGGTCGTGCCTTCCTTGACCAATGGTCACTCACACTCTCGTGCAATAGGGTCTTACCAGCATACTCCTGGTCGTACCTTTGTGCTCTTATGCTGTACCGTCGTGCTCCAGGGCCGTACCATCGTGCTCCCGGGCCGTACCGTCGTGCTCCAGGGCCGTACCGTCGTGCCTAGGGATACACCGTATATATCGCCCCCTCGATATCCTGGCTGAAGAGCATACGACCAACATATCGAGTTCCGTCGGTTGAAATTCAGCATATAACATGAAGTGGAGGAGCTGGCTTGTGTATGTGCGCACATGAATGTTGGGAGTTTTGACATAGACACGCGTAAATATTCATCGAGACGACTACAAGTTAATTCCCATGAGGTTGTTAGTTTGCATATCCTAGTAACTTTTAGAATGTCATTAACAAATTTTCATTTGCTTGATGAGCTCCAATATATATATATTTATTCATCCAATTTGTTATACTTTGTCTCTGTCTCCCGCGTTAGCGAGGTAGCGCAAGGAAACAGACAAAAGAATGGCCCAATCCACCCACATACACATGTATATACATACACGTCAACACGCGCACATATACATACCTATACATCTCAACGTATACGTATATATACACACTCAGATATATACATATACACATGACACATGTACATAATTCATAATGCCCTCTTTCATTTCCTTCGCCACCACGCCACACATGAAATGACAGCCCCCTCCCCCCGCATGTGCGCGAGGTAGCGCTAGGAAAAGACAACAAAGGCCCAATTCGTTCAAACTCAGTCTCTCGCTGTCATGTATAATCCACCGAAACCACAGCTCCCTTTCCACATCTAGGCCCCACAAAACTTTCCATGGTTTACCCGAAACGCTTCACAGGCCCTGATTCAATCCATTGACAGCACGTCGACCCCGGTATACCACATCATTCCAATTCCCTCTATTACTTGCACGCTTTTCACCCTCCTGCATGTTCAGGCCCGGATCCCTCAAAATCTTTTTTACTCCATCTTTCCACCTGCAATTTGGTCCCCCACTTCTCCTCGTTCCCTCCACCTCTGACACATATATCCTCTTTGTCAACCTTTCCTCACTCATTCTCTCCATGCGACCAAACCATTTCAAAACACCATCTTCTGCTCTCTCAACCACACTCTTTTTATTACCACACATCTCTCTTACCCTTTCATTACTTATTCGATCAAACCATCTCACACCACACATTGTCCTCAAACATCTCATTTCCAGCACGTCCATCCTCCTCCGCACAACTTTATCCATAGCCCACGCCTCGCAACCATGTAACATTGTTGGAGCCACTGTTCCTTCAAACATACAAATGTTTGCTTTCCAAGATAACGTTCTCGACTTCCACACATTCTTCAAGGCTCCCAGAACTTTCGCCCCTTCCCCCACCCTATGATTCACTTCCGCTTCCATGGTTCCATCCGCTGCCAAATCCACTTCCAGATATCTAAAACACTTCACTTCCTCCAGTTTTTCTCCATTCAAACTTACCTCCCAATTAACTTGTCCTTCAACCCTACTGTACCTAATAACCTTGCTCTTATTCACATTTGCTCTAAGCTTTCTTCTTTCACACACTTTACCAAACTCAGTCACCAGCTTCTGCAGTTTCTCACCCAAATCAGCCACCAGCGCTGTATCATCAGCGAACAACAACTGACTCACTTCCCAAGCTCTCTCATCCACAACAGACTGCATGCTTGCCCAGCTTTCCAAAACTCTTGCATTCACCTCCCTAACAACCCCATCCATAAACAAATTAAACAACCATGGAGACATCACACACCCCTGCCGTAAACCAGCAGTCACTGAGAACCAATCACTTTCCTCTCTTCCTACTCGTACACATGCCTTACATCCTTGATAAAAACTTTTCACTGCTTCTAACAACTTGCCTCCCACACCATATATTCTTAATACCTTCCGCACAGCATCTCTATCAACTCTATCATGTGCCTTCTCCAGATCCATAAATGCTACATACAAATCCATTTGCTTTTCTAAGTATTTCTCACATACATTCTTCAAAGCAAACACCTGATCCACACATCCTCTACCACTTCTGAAACCACACTGCTCTTCCCCAATCAATCAATACCCTCCCATATACTTTCCCAGGAATACTCAACAAACTTGTACCTCTGTAATTTGAGCACTCACTTTTATCCCCTTTGCCTTTGTACAATGGCACTATGCAAGCATTCCGTCAATCCTCAGGCACCTCACCATGAGTCATAAATATATTAAATTGCCTCACCAACCAGTCAACAATACAGTCACCCCTAGTTCTAATAAATTCCATTGCAATACCATCCAAACCTGCTGCCTTGCCGGCTTTCACCTTCCACAAAGCTTTTACCACCTCATTTCTGTTTACCAAATCATTTCCCTTAACCCTCTCACTTTGCACACCACCTGCCACTCTATCATCAAACATTTTCAACAAACCTTCAAAATACTCACTCCATCTCCTTCTCACATCCCCACTACTTGTTATCACCTCCCCATTAGCCCCCTTCACTGATGTTCCCATTTGTTCCCTTGTCTTACGCACTTTATCTACCTCCTTCCAAAACATCCTTTTATCCTCCCTAAAATTTAATGATACTCTCTCACCCCAACTCTCATTTGCCCTCTTTTTTACCTCTTGCACCTTTCTCTTGACCTCCTGCCTCTTTCTTCTATACACCTGCAAAAATCGTCCAAATGCCTCTCTCTTCTCTTTCACTAATAACCTTACTTCCTCATCCCACCACTACACTACACTACATCTGCCCACCTCCCACACTTGTCATACCACAAGCATCTTTTGCGCAAGCCATCACTGCTTCCCTAAATACATCCCATTCCTCCCCCACTACCCTTACGTCTTTTGCTCTCACCTTTTCCCATTCTGTACTCAGTCTCTCCTGGTACTTCCTCACACAAGTCTCCTTCCAAGCTCACTTACTCCCACCACTCTCTTCACCCCAACATTCTCTCTTCTTTTCTGAAAACCTCTACAAATCTTCAACTTCGCCTCCACAAGACATTCCTCCAGTTGCACCTCTGAGCACATTAACATCCAAAAATCTTTCTTTCGCGCATCTATCAATCAACACGTAACGCTCTCTGGCCATCTTTCCTACTTCCATACGTATACTTATGTATATCTCTCTTTTTAAACCAGGTATTCCCAGTCCCCAGTCTTTTTTCAGCACATAAATCTACAAGCTCTTCACCATTTCCATTCACAACACTGAACTCCCCATGTACACCAATTATTTCCTCAACTGCCACATTACTCACCTTTGCATTCAAATCACCCATCACTATAACCCGGTCTCGTGGATCAAAAGTGCTAACACACTCACTCAGCTGCTCCCAAAACACTTGCCTCTCATGATCTCCATCTCTCTCCATCCACTTTTAGTTTTACCCATATCAATCTAGAGTTTACTTTCTTACGCTCTATCACATACTCCCACCACTCCTGTTTCAGGAGTATTCCTACTCCTTCCCTTGCTCTCGTCCTCTCACTAACCCCTGACTTTACTCCCAAGACATTCCCAAACCACTCTTCCCCTTTACCTTTGAGCTTCGTTTCACTCAGAGCCAAAACATCCAGGTTCCTTTCCTCAAACATACTACCCATCTCTCCTTTTTTCCCATCTTGGTTACATCCACACACATTTAGGCTCCCCAATCTGAGCCTTCGAGGAGGATGAGCACTCCCCGCGTGACTCTTTCTTCTATTTCCCCTTTGGGAAAGTTAAAAAACAAGGAGGGGAGCGTTTCTAGCCCCCCGCTCCCGTCCCCTTTAGTCGCCTTCTACGACACGTGAGGAATGCGATGGAAGTATTCTTTCTCCCCTATCCCCAGGGATATCCAATATATATACATATATACATGAATATATATATATATATATATATATATATATATATATATATATATATATATATATATATATTATATATATATATATATATATATATATATATATATATATATATATATATATATATATATATATGGTTGTTTAATTTGTTTATGGATGGGGTTGTTAGGGAGGTAAATGCAAGAGTTTTGGAAAGAGGGGCAAGTATGAAGTCTGTTGGGGATGAGAGAGCTTGGGAAGTGAGTCAGTTGTTGTTCGCTGGTGATACAGCGCTGGTGGCTGATTCATGTGAGAAACTGCAGAAGCTGGTGACTGAGTTTGGAAAAGTGTGTGGAAGAAGAAAGTTAAGAGTAAATGTGAATAAGAGCAAGGTTATTAGGTACAGTAGGGTTGAGGGTCAAGTCAATTGGGAGGTGAGTTTGAATGGAGAAAAACTGGAGGAAGTGAAGTGTTTTAGATATCTGGGAGTGGATCTGGCAGCGGATGGAACCATGGAAGCGGAAGTGGATCATAGGGTGGGGGAGGGGGCGAAAATCCTGGGGGCCTTGAAGAATGTGTGGAAGTCGAGAACATTATCTCGGAAAGCAAAAATGGGTATGTTTGAAGGAATAGTGGTTCCAACAATGTTGTATGGTTGCGAGGCGTGGGCTATGGATAGAGTTGTGCGCAGGAGGATGGATGTGCTGGAAATGAGATGTTTGAGGACAATGTGTGGTGTGAGGTGGTTTGATCGAGTGAGTAACGTAAGGGTAAGAGAGATGTGTGGAAATAAAAAGAGCGTGGTTGAGAGAGCAGAAGAGGGTGTTTTGAAGTGGTTTGGGCACATGGAGAGGATGAGTGAGGAAAGATTGACCAAGAGGATATATGTGTCGGAGGTGGAGGGAACAAGGAGAAGAGAGAGACCAAATTGGAGGTGGAAAGATGGAGTGAAAAAGATTTTGTATGATCGGGGCCTGAACATGCAGGAGGGTGAAAGGAGGGCAAGGTGACGTGCTGTCAGTGGGTTGAATCAAGGCATGTGAAGCGTCTGGGGTAAGCTATGGAAAGCTGTGTAGGTATGTATATTTGCGTGTGTGGACGTATGTATATACATGTGTATGGGTGGGGTTGGGCCATTTCTTTCGTCTGTTTCCTTGCGCTACCTCGCAAACGCGGGAGACAACGACAAAGTATAATAATAGAAAAAATAATAATAATATATATATATATATATATATATATATATATATATATATATATATATATATTTATCTATTATACTATATCGCTGTCTCCCGCGTTAGCGAGGTAGCGCAAGGAAACAGACGAAAGAATGGCCCAACCCACCCACGTACACATGTATATACCTACACGTCAACACACGCAAATATACATACCTATACATCTTAACGTATACATATATATGCTCACACAGACATATGCATACATACACATGTACATAATTCATACTGTCTGCCCTTATTCATTCCCATCGCCACCACGCCACACATGAAATAACAACCCCCTCCCCCTGCATGTGCGAGAGGTAGTGCTAGGAAAAGACAACAAAGGCCACATTCGTTCACACTCAGTCTCTAGCTGTCATGTATAATGCACCGAAACCACAGCTCCCTTTCCACATCCAGGCGCTACAAAACTTTCCATAGTTTACCCCGGACGCTTCACATGCCCTGGTTCAATCCAGTGACATCACGTCGACCCCGGTGTACCACATAGTTTCAATTCACTTTATTCCTTTCACGCCTTTCACCCTCCTGCATGTTCGGGCTCCGATCACTCAAAATCTTTTTCACTCCATCTTTCCACCCCCAATTTGGTCTCCCACTTCTCGTTCCCTCCACCTCTGACACATTTCTCCTCTTGGTCATTCTTTCCTCACTCATTCTCTCCATGTGACCAATCCATTTCAAAACACCCTCTTCTGCTCTTCCAACCACATTCTTTTTATTACCACACATCTCTCTTACCTTTTCATTACTTTCTCGATCAAACCACCTCACACCACATTTTTTTCCTCAAACATGTCATTTCCAGCAAATTCACCCTCCTCCGCACAACTCTAACTGGAGCCCACGCTTCGCAACCATATAACATTGTTGGAACTACTATCCTTCAAACATACCCATCTTTGCTTTCCGAGATAACGTTCTCGCCTTCTTCACATTTTTCAACGCTCCCAGAACTTTCGCCCCCGCCCCCACCCTATAACTCACTTCTGCTTCCATGGTTCCATCCGCTGCCAAATCCACTCCCAGATATCTAAAACACTTCACATCCTACCGTTTTCTCCATTCAAACGTACCTCCCAGTTGACTTGTCTCTGAACCCTACTGTACCTAATAACCTTGCTCTTATTCACATTTACTCTTAGCTTTCTTCTTCACACAATTCACCAAACTCAGTCACCAGCTTATGCAGTTTCTCACCCGAATCAGCCACCAGCGCTGTATCATCAGCGAACAACAACTCACTCACTTCCCAAGCTCTCTCATCCACAACAGACTGCATACTTGCCCCTCTTTCCAAAACTCTTGTATTCTCCTCCCCAACAACCCCATCCATAAACAAATTAAACAACCATGAAGACATCACACACCCCTGCCGTAAACCGACATTCACTGAGAAGCAATCACTTTCCTCTCTTCCTACTCGTACACATGCTTTACATCCTTGATGAAAACTTTTCACTGCTTCTAACAACTTGCCTCCCACACCATATATTCTTGCTACCTTCCACAGAGCATCTTTATCAACTCTATTATATGCCTTCTCCAGATCCATTAATGCTACATACCAATCCATTTGCTTTTCTAAGTATTTCTCACATACATTCCTCAAAGCAAACACCTGATCCACACATCCTCTACCACTTCTGAAACCACACTGCTCTTCCCCAATCTGATGCTCTGTACGTGCATTCACCCTCTCAATCAATACCCTCCCATATAATTTCCCAGGAATACTCAACAAATCATACCTCTGTAATTTGAACACTCACCTTTATCCCCTTTGCCTTTGTACAATGGTACTATGCAAGCATTCCGCCAATCCTCAGGCACCTCACCATGAATCATACATGCATTATATAACCTTACCAACCAGTCAACAACACAGTCCCCCCCTTTTTAAACAAATTCCACTGCAATACCATCCAAACCCACTGCCTTGCCAGTTTTCATCTTCCGGAAAGCTTTTAGTACCTCTTCTCTTTTCACCAAATCATTCTCCCTAACCCTCTCACTTTGCACACTGCCTCGACCAAAACACCCTATATCTGCCACTCATCAAACACATTCAACAAGCCTTCAATATATATATATATAAAGATATATATATATATATATATATATATATATATATATATATATATATATATATATATATATATATATATATATATATATATATATCTTTTCTTTCTTTTTCTTTTAAACTATTCGCCATTTCCCGCGTTAGCGAGGTAGCGTTAAGAACAGAGGACTGGGCCTTTTTTGGAATATCCTCACCTGGCCCCCTCTGTTCCTTCTTTTGAAAAAAAAAAAACGAGAGGGGAGGATTTCCAGCCCCCCGCTCCCTCCCCTTTTAGTCGCCTTCTACGACACGCAGGGAATACGTGGGAAGTATTCTTAATCCCCTATCCCCAGGGATATATATATATATATATATATATGGAAAGCTGTGTAGGTATGTATATTTCCGTGTGTGGACGTGTGTATGTACATGTGTATGGGGGGGGTTGGGCCATTTCTTTCGTCTGTTTCCTTGCGCTACCTCGCAAACGCGGGAGACAGCGACAAAGTATAAAAAAAAAAAAAAAAAAATATATATAAATAAACACGACCATTGCAAACTTAGGATATATCTTTGAAGTTATAGTGAAGTCCAGAATGCAATATAGAAAACGTACTGCATGGTTACCAATTGTAGAGTATTTGTGAGTGATTGGGCGTGTGGTACTGCATGGTTACCAATCCTAGAGTATTTGTGAGTGATTGGGTCTGTGGTACTGTATGGTTACCAATCCTTGAGTATTTGCGAGTGATTGAGTCTATGGTACTGTATGGTTACGAATCGATTACCATAAGAAAGGATTATGTAGAGTACTATGATTGTAACTAGTGAACCACTCTTGAATTATCGGATCAATTATGTAACGGATAATTTCACTGCAGTGAGATGGCGGGGGTGAAGTTATACTAAGAAATGAATTGTAACAGTTACTTGTAGAACAAAAGGTTGTGATAATTACCTGAAGTGCAGAAGATTGTAATAACTTCATGATGTACAGAAGGTTGTAAGAGCTACCTGAAGTGAAGAAGGTTGTAATACTTGAAATACAGAAGGCTGTCTTATATAACTGAGGAACAGAAAGTTGTAGTAACTGCCTGAAGTACGAAAGGTTGTAATAACTACCTAAAGTACAGAAGGTTGTGATACATATCTGAAGCACAGAAAGTTGTAATAACTCTCTGAGGCACAGAGGGTTGTAATAACTTTACCTGAAGTAGAGAAGGTTGTAATATCTCTCTGAGGCACAGAGAGTTGTGATAACTTTACCTGAATTACAGAAGGTTGTAATTACGTACCTGGAGTACAGAAAGTTGTAGTAACTATCTGAGGCACAGAGAGCTGTAATAACTTTAAAGTACAGAAGGTTGTAATTACGTACCTGTAGTAGACAACAGTATCTTAATTACTTTGTTTCTTGAACGTTTTAGTTTTTTTTCATTGTAAATATTAATGTATTGAGAACCTCTCTTATATTCCATTATCACATTATCCGCAGCAGCTTTTTTCTTCTCTTTATCCTGATAAATGATTTTAGATGTATCGAAAATGTCTCTTATTTTGAACACGGCGGTACGGTCCTTGAGCACGACGGTACGACCCTTGAGAACGAGAGTACAACCCTTGAGCACGACGGTACAATCCTTGAGCACGACAGTACGACGCTTAAGCACGACGGTACGACCCTTGAGAACGAGAAAACAACCCTTGAGCACGACTGTACAATCCTTGAGCACGACAGTACGACGCTTAAGCACGACGGTACGACGCTTGAGCACGACGGTACGACGCTTGAGTACGACGAAATGACCCTTGAGCACGACGGTACGATCCTTGAGAACGAGAATACAACCCTTGAGCACAACGGTACAATCCTTGAGCACGACGGTACGACCCTTGAGCACGACAGTACGACGCTTGAGCACGACGGTACGACCCTTGAGCACGACGGTACGACCCTTGAGCACGATGGTACGACGCTTGAGCACGACGTTACAACCCCTGGGTACGGCGGTACGACGCTAGAGCACGACGGAACGATCCTTGAGCACGACGGTACGATCCTTGAGCACGACAGCACGATCCTTGAGCACGACGGTACAACCCTTGAGCACGACGGTACGACGCTTGAGCACGACGGTACGACCCTTGAGAACGAGAAAACAACCCTTGAGCACGACGGTACAATCCTTGAGCACGACAGCACGACGCTTGAGCACGACGGTACGACGCTTGAGTACGACGAAATGACCCTTGAGCACGACGGTACGATCCTTGAGAACGAGAATACAACCCTTGAGCACAACGGTACAATCCTTGAGCACGACGGTACGACCCTTGAGCACGACAGTACGACGCTTGAGCACGACGGTACGACCCTTGAGCACGACGGTACGACCCTTGAGCACGATGGTACGACGCTTGAGCACGACGTTACAACCCCTGGGTACGGCGGTACGACGCTAGAGCACGACGGTACGATCCTTGAGCACGACGGCACGATCCTTGAGCACGACGGTACAACCCTTGAGCACGACGGTACGACCCTTGTGCACGACGGTACGACCCTTGAGAACGAGAGTACAACCCTTGAGCACGACGGTACAATCCTTGAGCACGACAGTACGACGCTTAAGCACGACGGTACGACCCTTGAGAACGAGAAAACAACCCTTGAGCACGACTGTACAATCCTTGAGCACGACAGTACGACGCTTAAGCACGACGGTACGACGCTTGAGCACGACGGTACGACCCTTGAGAACGAGAATACAACCCTTGAGAACGACGGTACAATCCTTGAGCACGACAGCACGACGCTTGAACACGACGGTACGACCCTTGAGCACGACGGTACGACGTTTGAGTACGACGAAATGACCCTTGAGCACGACGGTACGATCCTTGAGAACGAGAATACAACCCTTGAGCACGACGGTACAATCCTTGAGCACGACGGTACGACCCTTGAGCACGACAGTACGACGCTTGAGCACGACGGTACGACCCTTGAGCACGATGGTACGACGCTTGAGCACGACGTTACAACCCCTGGGCACGGCGGTACGACGCTTGAGCACGACGGAACGATCCTTGAGCACGACGGTACGATCCTTGAGCACGACGGCACGATCCTTGAGCACGACGGTACAACCCTTGAGCACGACGGTACGACGCTTGAGCACGACGGTACGACCCTTGAGAACGAGAGTACAACCCTTGAGCACGACGGTACAATCCTTGAGCACGACAGTACGACGCTTAAGCACGACGGTACGACCCTTGAGAACGAGAAAACAACCCTTGAGCACGACTGTACAATCCTTGAGCACGACAGTACGACGCTTGAGCACGACGGTACGCCCCTTGAACACGACGGTACAACCCTTGAGCACGACGGTACGACGCTTGAGCACGACGGAACGACCCTTGAGCACGACGGTACGATCCTTAAGCACGGCGGCACGATCCTTGAGCACGACGGTGCAACCCTTGAGCACGATGGTACGACCCTTGAGCACAACGGTGCGACCCTTGAGAACGAGAATACGACCCTTGGGCATGATGACCAGGCCATCATAAAGGGCTGTGTTAGAAATTATACCAACATTCAATAGAACTATACCGTCGTGCTTATGGGTCGTACCGTCGTGCTTAAGGGTCGTACCGTCGTGCTTAGGGGTCGTACCGTCATGCTTTAGGGGTCGTACCGTCGTGCTTCAGGGATCGTCCCGTTGTGGTTTAGGGGTCGTACCGGAGTGGTTAGGGGTCGTACCGTCGTTGTCAGGGGTCGTACCGTCGTGCTTTAGGGGTCGTCCCGTTGTGGTTTAGGGTCGTACCGTCGTGCTTTAGGGGTCGATAGTCGTGCTTTAGGGGTCGTCCCGTCATGCTTTAGGGGTCGTCCCGTCATGCTTTAGGGGTCGTACCGTCGAGGTTTAGGGGTCGTACCGTAGTGGTTAGGGGTCGTAGTGTCGTTGCCAGGGGGTCGTACCGTCGTGCTTTAGGGGTCGTCCCGTTGTGGTTTAGGGTCGTACCGTCGTGCTTTAGGGGTCGTACAGTCGTGCTTTAGGGGTCGTACCGTCATGTTTCAGGGGTCGTCCCGTTGTGGTTTAGGGGGTCATACCGTCATGGTTTAGGGTCGCACCGTCGTTTCCAAACGTGTGTGTGTGTTTGTGTGTGTGTGTGTGTGTGTGTGTGTGTGTGTGTGTATCGGGAGGCGGGAGAGGAGGGGATACTGAAGGAATAATTGCCCCCCCCCCTCCCTCCTTACCCTCCGTTGCCGTGGGGTGGGTGTTGGGTGTCCATGGAGACAGAGAGGAGAAAATGGGATGAAGGAGTAGGATGAAGGATAGGTTTTAAGGAAGGAAGAAGAAGCCTGGCGTAGGACCAAGTTCTGCCCCCCCGCGATCACCGTGTAGGGTTTGGTGTGGGTGATGGTTGTGAGCGGCGGGTCCCTAGGACGGGTGGTGAGTTATGACGGACGGGCGCCCCTCACACACACACCAGCCAGCGTCTGCCTCACCCGAGAATTACTGACGGCTGTGTTAGCGAGTTATATTGCCGACGGATTCAGGAAGGACAGGTGATGCCTGGCTGAAATACGAACTGTAAAAGACGTTCCCAAAGAGATAGAGATAGATAGATAGATAGATGGAGAGAGAGAGAGAGAGAGAGAGAGAGAGAGAGAGAGAGAGAGAGAGAGAGAGAGAGAGAGAGTGTGTGTGTGTGTAAGGTTGCCTGAAGGGATATTGTTTGATATAGGGTAAGGAAAGAATAATTCCAGCTAGATAATATTCGCTATAAATGCAATATTTACTGAGGAAAACAAACAAATAAACACAAAGGAATGAGGATGGGAGAAACTTCAGGTGTAGGCTCTGCTGCAGGTGGAAACAGACGAAGCAATGTGAAGCAGAACATGGGGTGGTGGGGGGCTGGAGGCTTCTGATAGAGGAAGAGGTGATGGCAGCACTTGATGATGCACCTTGTACTCGACCATATTGACACACAAACAACGATGGTTGAAAAAGAAAAAGAAAAAGCCTATAATTTAGGGATCTTTTATGCTAACATTCTGAAACTGTGATGAGCTCGTTATGAGGCAATGGTGTGTGTGTGTGTGTGTGTGTTGGGGGAGGGGGGGGGTTGGTTGTGGTCATTTCTTCTTAACAAGTCACTAACATTTGGACACATCCTTGAGCTTGGTAAGGTCCAGCCGCACGCTTATCTAATAAAGAAAACGAGGGGAAAAAAAATAGACGGTGTAGAAATCCTCACATAAGATGAAGACAAGAGGAAGAAATAGGTGTGGAGAGAGAGAGAGAGAGAGAGAGAGAGAGAGAGAGAGAGAGAGAGAGAGAGAGAGAGAGAGTGTGTATGTGTGTGTGTGTGTGTGTGTGTGTGTGGAGTTGCGCAGGAGTCTGGCAGCGGGGCGTTGCGTGGTGGTTGGTGCCCGTGACTGCTCCCTCCCTCCCTGGCCTAGCCTCCTCAGTGTGCTGCTGCCAGCGCCAAAAGGAAGGGGTAAAGCTCCTCCGTGTTGTCGCGGGGGAAAAACTTGCCGTATGGTTTTTGGACAGAGTTTGCGTGTTGCAGGAGTTGGGATACGTCTCATGCGAGTACTTCGGGAACCTGAGTTGTGTTGGCGTCTTATTCACTGGATGTGGAACCTAAAGGAAGCGGATGTTGTAATTTGATTCGTACTCCACGGTGTTTAGAACGTAAGAGAGTACACGGGGTTTTTAGGTGTCTGATTGTGTAAATAAATAAAAAAAACCACACACCAGTAGGTACGGTTGTGAGACACTAGAAGCGACTTATGACCAAAGCTAAGTATCTCCAGACGACTTGAGGAACACAAGTCTCTCAGCTCCGAGTTTGAGCAACATTAGGTAAATTGGCCTGACGTAGCAGCTAGTCCGTTAACCTCGTTTGACGGCAGAAGTTCCTCAGAAGGGAACTAGAGAAAACTTGTTTTGTATATGAGAAAATTTGGTAACTTTTGTGGCACAAGTTTCGCAGTGGAGAAGTAAAAAAAAGAGAAAGAAAATTGGCAAATCCTCCAGCAGACTGATCATAACAGAAGTGATTCCAACTTGGAACTTTCCTGTGCCACGTCTCGCGGCCAAGAGAAGAGTCCGGTGGTGGCGGTGTTGGGTGAGGAGGTACCTGTAGAAGATGAGGAGAGCAGCGTGCGGGGCGTGAGGCATCAGTAGCGGCCGCTGAGGCCGTGACCAGCAGACCCCCACCACAGCCACGAGCACGACCCTGCCAGCATGTGGACTTAAAGGAAAACAAGGTGAGACTTGCTCGTAGTCACTCAGGTTCTACTGTTGTCAGGGTAGGCACGTAGCTTCAATGTAGCTACCCCTCCCTCTCTCTGGACGTGTTCCGCGTAACCTTGCTTAAGACGCGGGGCATCACGCCCTTGCTATGGTGGATACTGACCCCTTATCATCCATCGAGAGACTGCTACCTTGGCCAACAGCCGTTAAAATCAAAACGTCATAGGATAGGTTAGGATGATAGTACTACCACCTTGCACAGTCCAGTCAAACTTTACCTTCAAAATAAGTACACTTGTACACGTACATAAGTACACCTACCTCCCATCCATACTTTTGAACATATGATATCCCATAAGATGTTACCGGACTCTTGCATGAGGTTACACCGGCCCAAGCGGACTCTCACTCGGCTGGGTTGTATCATGGTCAGCGGACGAAAAGAAGCACCGTCTTGATGAGGAATTTCTCAGTCCAAAGGGGACCATCATTTCCCAGCTACTGATTGTGGCGCAGGCTTGAAACTGCAGGAGTCGCATCACAGGGTAGTAGGAGTTATATAATTAATTAGTATTATATAACCTCAGAACACCTTTCATACAGGGCTCTTGCAGCAACGAGGCTGCACTCCACTAGGGAGCAGAGTAAAGTGAGCTCCTTACGATGTGAGAAGGTCCTTGATAACGCTGTACTCTTCCGCTTGCTGGCTATGATATACATCCTCGTACAAGGTGAGTCTTCGTTCACAGTCTACCAATTGTAGTCGGAGACCCCAAACACACATACGCAATATATATATATATATATATATATATATATATATATATATATATATATATATATATATATATATATATATATAAAATAAACACGGGTGTGTATGTAACAATGTGTATTTAGAGTGAGAACATGTGGAAGCCACAGGTTGAATACCAGCACTGGTTGCAACAGCTCACCTCGCTAAACAACACTCAGAACCTCTGCCTTGTTACAGATTCAAGAACCTGTAGTTCACCACATATGTCGGCAACATTACATACCATGTAAACATCGGCTTAGAAGGAAGAGTGTAGACCCCCAGTTACAGCATCGCTGTAAAGTCTGGATTATCATCTCTGGTATTAGATTTTTGAGGGAAGGCAGCAGTAATGTTGAACATTACCTGCACCAGTCGAGTGATACAGCTGTGACCGTTGGTAGGGGGGGGGGGACAGGTGGTCGTTCGAGGTTGTAAAGCCTCGCGTAGAAGATGGCTTTAAGGATACATTATATTCTCGTTAATGCCAAGTTATTGCTTGGGAGCCAAGGAAAGTGATACAGGGTTTGAGATACAGTCAGGTTCTGGTGCCGTCTGGTGTGTGTGTGTGTGTGTGTGTGTGTGTGTGTGGCAGTTGAGGACTGAAGGTAAAATTCTTTGTGTGCCGTATACCCTCGAGTATATGACGTTGTTCTGGTTGTATATATTTCTTGACTTTCATAGTGTAATAGAACATACCTTTTACCATAGTCTTTTTAAAGACGCAATAGGTAATGATTGGAGTGTAACGAGGCCCTTTTAACAACCGTAGAGAATTTATATTTGTAACTACCTAAATACCGGTGTTTTTATTGTCATCATTTTTAGGATTGACTTCTCCTAATTACATTTGTTTAATCGTGACATTTTTACCATAAACTTTGGCTGTACGAGAGGCTTCTACGCAATGTGATCAGGTTTGTGTATAAGCTGATGACTGTAGGCGTCCCTAACCTGGAACATGGTAGGTAGTGCGTAGCTCTAACACACAACGAAGCGTCTGCCTGGGACAACCTCTTGTGGACTGTAGGGGTTTTAGTGGTCTGTCCTTGCAGTTCCTCGAGAGCTGGTGGTGGTCTAGAGAACTGAAGTGCACGTACGACGGTTGACCAGCGTGCTCTGGTCATCTCTTCACATATTTATATCCCTATTCTGGTTTCACGAAGGTGGTGGGGTGGGAGGGGGTGTCAGAGGTCAAGCTTGGTATTCTAATATTGTTAAACGTTCGACTCGACTGGACACTCGTAGGTTTAACTCACCTACAAAATGGTGGAATTTTGGGCTTGAGGTGAGTACAATGGTCAGTTATTGATGGATTTTCTTTTGGCAATGTAATACCTTTTTTTATGTTTGTAATTATCAGTTTTGGTGTACATTTGTGCATTAACCATCCAGTATATCATGTGGTGTCTTGTGCCCATCTGAACTCAAAGTTACCGACTGGAAAAGCAAATGGGAATGGTCGACACATGAAAATTGAACTCGTCAAGGAAACTTACAGGATAAAACTGCTATCAGGAGGTGTTTCCTGCTACTACAATGGGTACACTTGTCTGTGCAAGCGAAAAAGGTATTACACTTTGTAGGGGAATATATAGAAATATCTTGCAGCCCGGGTTGTCTGGACTGGGTATATATATATATATATATATATATATATATATATATATATATATATATATATATATATATATACCCAGTCCAGACAACCCGGGCTGCAAGATATTTCTATTTACTGCTTATGGTTGTGGAGTTTAGCAAGTCTGCTTCGGGGATGAGGGCGACCCTACCCTTACCTTCTTGTCAGCTAGCGGGATGCGGATTAAGGACCCCCAGGTCTGTGAAATTAATTTTCCCAGAGGAGGGATTCTTTACATACTTGATCCACCCCATGTATGATGGGAGAGGGGTCCTGTGTGGACCTGATCCACTCCATTTGAATAGGAGGGAGAAGAGATCTGTATGGATTTGATCCACCCCATGTAGATGGGAGAGAGGGGAAAGGGGAGGCCCCACTCATGACGTGATTTCACCCCCCATGTACATGGGAGAGGGGGTCTATCTGAGACTTGGTTCACCTTGTATAGTTACGAGGGAGAGGGGGATCTGTGTAGACTTCATCCACTCCATATAGATGTGAGAGAGTCCCCTCTGTAGACTGACCCAGCCAATGTAGATGTAGAAGAAGTTATTCATAATGGATATTTAAACAGAGAGGAGGCTGTCAGTTCTCTCCAAGGTTTTTTTTGGCGCAGCAGCAGAAGTTATTAGAGAGGAAAGTATAAGATGAAATACCTATTGTTTGAGGAGACTGGGCGGGATGTACGTGTACCGCCTCGGATTAGCTCTTCGGGGGGGAAAAGCGCTGGGTTGTTATAAACTTTTGACGCAAATATTGATCAGAGTAGCGCACTTTGCGTCCCTCGTAATACCTGACGCACGAGAGAGAGAGAGAACGAAGACATCGTAGGAAGACATCACCTTCGTATTACCTGACGTCAAGAGAGGAAAGTGTGATTAAAGAATTAGGTGTGTATATATCACAGGTGAGGAGGTGAGGGTGGAGGGGAGGAGGACGTCAAGGCAATCCAGTATATGTGATGCATAACAAGGTGCCACCCGAACCATGACGCATCACTAACGCAAATCTGCGTGTGAAATTTACGTTCCGTGGATTAAGGTTTCATCGCTTGCGTGTCGTATTCATCATTCGTGCCTTAACCCTTGTCACATTACGGGCCGCCCAAACATGTTACATTAAATTACCTGGAAAGGTAATCTTGCTCTATTATTGTCATTTACCTGTAAAGATAATCTTGCTCTCCTGTTATCATATTTCCATACCTTCTTATCGTTCATCGTAAGGTTTGTAGACGGAATAGTTTGTGTCCGACTTGACTGGTATCGTACAGGGTCGGCTCGGTAGTTTCTGCACCTCTTAACCACCCTAAGGGTAATGGTTGTTGAAGGAGATTTTCAGCCAACAACCACAAGTGTTGTGAAGCACACGACGACCTGTCGTCTTTATGGAGCATAGAGTTGATAGCTGATCCCTCTACCTGTTGTGAGCTGGTTGGTCGCTGGTTGCTGTAGTGTGACGGGGGTGATGGTAGACCAGAAGCTGATGTGACGGGCTGGAGGTAAGACGAGAAACTGTGGTGTGACGGGATGAAGGGAGGCTAGAAATTGTGGTGTGATGGGATGAAGGGAGACCAGAAACCGAGGTGTGACGGGATGAAGGGAGGCCAGAAACTGAGGTGTGACGGGATGAAGGAAGACCAGAAACCGGAGTGTGACGGGATGAAGGAAGACCAGAAACCGAAGTGTGACGGGATGAAGGGAGGCCAGAAACTGAGGTGTGACGGGATGAAGGAAGACCAGAAACCGGAGTGTGACGGGATGAAGGGAGGCCAGAAACTGAGGTGTGACGGGATGAAGGAAGACCAGAAACCGAGGTGTGACGGGATGAAGGAAGACCAGATATCGAGGTGTGAAGGGTTGCTGGTAGACGAGAAACTGAGGTGTGACGGGATGAAGGTACACCAGAAACAGGTGTGACGTGATGAAGGTACGCCAGATATTAAGGTGTGATGAGATGACGGTACACCAGAAGCTGAGTTGTGACGGACCAGAGGTAGACCAGAAACAGGTGTGACGGATTTCAGGTAGACCAGAAACTGTGTTGTGACGGATTACAGGTAGACCAGAAACAGGTGTGACGGATTACAGGTAGACCAGAAACAGGTGTGATGGATTACAGGGAGACCAGAAACTGAGGAGTGACGGATTAAAGGTTGACCAGAAACTGTGTTGTGACGGATTAAAGGTTGACCAGAAACTGTGTTGTGACGTATTAAAGGTAAACCAGAAACATTTGTGACGGATTACAGGTAGACCAGAAAATGAGGTGTGACGGGATTGAGCTAGAGCAGATATTATAGTGTGACGTAGACGGAGGTACACCAGAAACTGTAGCGAGATGGGTTAGAGGTAGACCAAAGACGGTGATGTGACGGGATTGAGGTATACTAGAAACAGATGTGACGAGGTGGAGGTAGACCAGGAAGTGAGATATGACGGTAGACCAGAAACTGAGGTGTGACGGGATGAAGGTAGACCAGAAACTGAGGTGTGACGGGATGAAGGTAGACCAGAAACTGAGGTGTGACGGGATGAAGGAAGACCAGAAACTAAGGTGTGACGGGATAAAGGAAGACCAGAAACTGAGGTGTGACGGGATGAAGGGAGACCAGAAGCTGAGGTGTGACGGGATGAAGGGAGGCCAGAAACAGGTGTGACGGCATGAAGGGAGACCAGAAACTGAGGTGTGACAGGATGAAGGGAGGCCAGAAACTGAGGTGTAACGGGATGAAGGAAGACCAGAAACTGAGGTGTGACGTGATGAAGGTAGACCAGAAACTGAAGTGTAACGGGATGAAGGGAGACCAGAAACTGAGGTGTGACGGGATGAAGGTAGATCAGAAACTGAGGTGTGACGGGATGAAGGAAGACCAGAAACAGGTGTGACGGGATGAAGGGAGGCCAGAAACTGAGATGTGACGGGATGAAGGAAGACCAGAAACTGAGGTGTGACAGGATGAAGGAAGACCAGAAACTGAGGTGTCACGGGATGAAGGGAGGCCAGAAACTAAGGTGTGACGGGATAAAGGAAGACCAGACACAGGTGCGACGGGATGAAGGGAGGCCAGAAACTGAGATGTGACGGGATGAAGGAAGACCAGAAACTGATGTGTGACGGGATGAAGGTAGACCAGAAACTAAGATTTGACGGGATAAAGGAAGACCAGAAACAGGTGTGACGGGATGAAGGGAGGCCAGAAACTGAGATGTGAGGGGATGAAGGAAGACCAGAAACTGAGGTGTGACGGGATGAAGGTAGACCAGAAACTGTGTTGTGACGGGATGAAGGAAGACTAAAAACTGAAGTGTGACGGGATGAAGGTAGACCAGAAACTAAGGTGTGACGGGATGAAGGAAGACCAGAAACTGAGGTGTGACGGGATGAAGGAAGACCAGAAACAGGTATGACGGCATGAAGGGAGGCCAGAAATTGAGGTGTGACAGGATGAAGGAAGACCAGAAACTGTAGTGTGACAGGATGAAGGGAAGCCAGAAACTGAGTTGTGACGGGATGAAGGGAGGCCAGAAACTGTGGTGTGACGGGAAGAAGGTAGACTAGAAACTGTGGTGTGATGGGATGGAGGGAGGCCAGAAACTGTGGTGTGAAAGGGGTGAAGGTAGACCAGAAACTGTGGTGTGACGGGAGGAAGGTAGACCAGAAACTGAGGAGTGAAAGGGGTGAAGGTAGACCAGGAACTGTGGTGTGACGGGAGGAAGGTAGACCAGAAACTGGTGTGACGGGAGGAAGGTAGACCAGAAACTGTGGTGTGACGGGAGTAAGGTAGACCAGAAACTGTGGTGTGACGGGAGGAAGGTAGACCAGAAACTGTGGTGTGACGGGAGTAAGGTAGACCAGAAACTGTGGTGTGACGGGAGTAAGGTAGACCAGAAACTGTGGTGTGACGGGAGGAAGGTAGACCAGAAACTGTGGTGTGACGGGAGTAAGGTAGACCAGAAACTGTGGTGTGACGGGAGTAAGGTAGACCAGAACCTGTGGTGTGACGGGATGGAGGTAGACCAGAACTTGTGGTGTGACGGGTCTGAGATGTACCCATAATTTGTATGTGTGGACGTAATTACTTTATCCTTCCTAATTCTTTTACGGATTTTCATCTCTATACGACCCTTACCCTCTCGTTAATTGGATAACTGGCAGTACACTAGTTGGCAATTGAGGCCAGTAACAAGCAGGGTGGGGCACCCGCTGACCGAACCGGCCTGGGGTCAGAATGTATGGGTCGCGTCTCCCTCCACGGGGGCGAGCTGAGGCCCAACCACTTGCGAAGGAACCGTCTGTTGAATCTGGGTTTATTTCAAGTGTTAAGAATAATGGTCCTGGCAACCATTAAGCCAGGACCATACATGATGACTGGGGAACCATTAAGCCAGGGCCATACATGATGACTGGGGGACCATTAAGCCAGGGCCATACATGATGACTGGGGGACCATTAAGCCAGGACCATACATGATGACTGGGGAACCATGAAGCCAGGACCATACATGATGACAGGGGAACCATGAAGCCAGGGCCATACATGATGACTGGGGAACCATGAAGCCAGGGCCATACATGATGACGGGGGGACCATTAAGCTAGGACCATACATGATGACTGGGGAACCATGAAGCCAGGGCCATACATGATGACAGGGGAACCATGAAGCCAGGGCCATACATGATGACTGGGGAACCATGAAGCCAGGACCATACATGATGACTGGGGAACCATTAAGCCAGGACCATACATGATGACTGGGGAACCATTAAGCCAGGACCATACATGATGACTGGGGGACCATTAAGCTAGGACCATACATGATGACTGGGGTACCATTAAGCCAGGACCATACATGATGACTGGGGTACCATTAAGCCAGGACCATACATGATGAGTGGGGGACCATTAAGCCAGGACCATACATGATGACTGGGGGACCATTAAGCCAGGACCATACATGATGACTGGGGTACCATTAAGCCAGGACCATACATGATGACTGGGGGACCATTAAGCCAGGACCATACATGATGACTGGGGAACCATGAAGCCAGGACCATACATGATGACTGGGGGACCATTAAGCCAGGACCATACATGATGACTGGGGTACCATTAAGCCAGGACCATACATGTGAACCATTAAGCCAGGACCATACATGATGACTGGGGAACCATTAAGCCAGGACCATACATGATGACTGGGGGACCATTAA
>NC_092230.1:10243019-10275519 GCF_036320965.1 Panulirus ornatus | reverse complement strand
TGCGTAAGACAAGGGAGCAAATGGGAACTTCAGTGAAGGGCGCAAATGGGGAGGTGATAACAAGTAGTGGTGATGTGAGAAGGAGATGGAGTGAGTATTTTGAAGGTTTGTTGAATGTGTTTGATGATAGAGTGGCAGATATAGGGTGTTTTGGTCGAGGTGGTGTGCAAAGTGAGAGGGTTAGGGAAACTGATTTGGTAAAAAGAGAAGAGGTAGTGAAAGCTTTGCGGAAGATGAAAGCCGGCAAGGCAGCAGGTTTGGATGGTATCGCAGTGGAATTTATTAAAAAAGGGGGTGACTGTATTGTTGACTGGTTGGTAAGGTTATTTAATGTATGTATGACTCATGGTGAGGTGCCTGAGGATTGGCGGAATGCGTGCATAGTGCCATTGTACAAAGGCAAAGGGGATAAGAGTGAGTGCTCAAATTACAGAGGTATAAGTTTGTTGAGTATTCCTGGTAAATTATATGGGAGGGTATTGATTGAGAGGGTGAAGGCATGTACAGAGCATCAGATTGGGGAAGAGCAGTGTGGTTTCAGAAGTGGTAGAGGATGTGTAGATCAGGTGTTTGCTTTGAAGAATGTATGTGAGAAATACTTAGAAAAGCAAATGCATTTGTATGTAGCATTTATGGATCTGGAGAAGGCATATGATAGAGTTGATAGAGATGCTCTGTGGAAGGTATTAAGAATATATGGTGTGGGAGGAAAGTTGTTAGAAGCAGTGAAAAGTTTTTATCGAGGATGTAAGGCATGTGTACGTGTAGGAAGAGAGGAAAGTGATTGGTTCTCAGTGAATGTAGGTTTGCGGCAGGGGTGTGTAATGTCTCCATGGTTGTTTAATTTGTTTATGGATGGGGTTGTTAGGGAGGTAAATGCAAGAGTTTTGGAAAGAGGGGCAAGTATGAAGTCAGTTGGGGATGAGAGAGCTTGGGAAGTGAGTCAGTTGTTGTTCGCTGATGATACAGCGCTGGTGGCTGATTCATGTGAGAAACTGCAGAAGCTGGTGACTGAGTTTGGTAAAGTGTGTGGAAGAAGAAAGTTAAGAGTAAATGTGAATAAGAGCAAGGTTATTAGGTACAGTAGGGTTGAGGGTCAAGTCAATTGGGAGGTGAGTTTGAATGGAGAAAAACTGGAGGAAGTGAAGTGTTTTAGATATCTGGGAGTGGATCTGGCAGCGGATGGAACCATGGAAGCGGAAGTGGATCATAGGGTGGGGGAGGGGGCGAAAATTCTGGGGGCCTTGAAGAATGTGTGGAAGTCGAGAACATTATCTCGGAAAGCAAAAATGGGTATGTTTGAAGGAATAGTGGTTCCAACAATGTTGTATGGTTGCGAGGCGTGGGCTATGGATAGAGTTGTGCGCAGGAGGATGGATGTGCTGGAAATGAGATGTTTGAGGACAATGTGTGGTGTGAGGTGGTTTGATCGAGTGAGTAACGTAAGGGTAAGAGAGATGTGTGGAAATAAAAAGAGCGTGGTTGAGAGAGCAGAAGAGGGTGTTTTGAAGTGGTTTGGGCACATGGAGGGAATGAGTGAGGAAAGATTGACCAAGAGGATATATGTGTCGGAGGTGGAGGGAACGAGGAAAAGAGGGAGACCAAATTGGAGGTGGAAAGATGGAGTGAAAAAGATTTTGTGTGATCGGGGCCTGAACATGGAGGAGGGTGAAAGGAGGGCAAGGAATAGAGTGAATTGGAGCGATGTGGTATACCGGGGTTGACGTGCTGTCAGTGGATTGAATCAAGGCATGTGAAGCGTCTGGGGTAAACCATGGAAAGCTGTGTAGGTATGTATATTTGCGTGTGTGGACGTATGTATATACATGTGTATGGGGGGGGGGGGCCATTTCTTTCGTCTGTTTCCTTGCGCTACCTCGCAAACGCGGGAGACAGCGACAAAGTATAATAAAAAAAATAATATAATATATATATATATATATATATATATATATATATATATATATATATATATATATATATATAAATGTACACAAATGAATATGTTTTATTGTGTGCATGTGTGTGAACGCGGTCATGAGTGTTTCTCTGTGTATATATGTGTTTTTCTATGACATTCGATATTTGTCTATATAAATATGGGATACATGTTTGTGTTCGTTTGTTTAACCTGGAGTGTATTTGTTAAGTCTGAAATTGGTCTAGAAACATATGTATTTGAAATATGTGATGACAAGGTTTTTTCCAACATTGCTGTACTGCAGCATTTACAACCTTATCGCCTTGTTGATATCATTCATCTCCAGTGTAGATATACTTTACTTGTTCGCTAACAAGTCTCTTGCTTGTAGTTACTCTGTATTTGAGTCTTTCGAAGAGCTGATCACTCTTGACGTCATTACGCTCGTTAAGAACCTTGAAGGTTAGGATCGAGTCACCACTTACTCTTCTCTCTTCCATACTGGGGATATCTATGGTCTTTAACCTCTCACTGCAATTAAGCCGGCCTGATCCCGGGACCATCTCTGTGTTCGTTCACTCCAAAACCCCGCCCTTTACCCAGGCATACCCTGGTCGGTGGCTACGTGCCACCTACAACAGAGAGAGAGAGAGAGAGAGAGAGAGAGAGAGAGAGAGAGAGAGAGAGAGAGAGAGAGAGAGAGAGAGAGAGTAACAAAAGAAGTGTGAGGATTGCTCATGCATCTCGAAGTATTAGATTAGTTTCTTCGTCTGTTCCTGACGCTACCTCACTAAAGTGGGGAAGCGGCGAACATGTATCCTAATAATAATGATAATAATAATGATAATAATAATAATAATAATAATAATAATAATAATAATAATAATAATATCCCTGGGGATAGGGGAGAAAGAATGCTTCCCACGTATTCCCTGCGTGTCGTAGAAGGCGACTAAAAGGGGAGGGAGCGGGGGGCTGGAAATCCTCCCCTCTCGTTTTTTTATTAATTTTCCAAAAGAAGGAACAGAGAAGGGGGCCAGGTGAGGATATTCCCTCAAAGGCCCAGTTCTCTGTTCTTAACGCTACCTCGCTAATGCGGGAAATGGCGAATAGTTTGAAAGAAAGAAAGAATAATAATAATAATAATAATAATGATAATAATAATAATAATAATAATAATAATAATAATAATAATAATAATAATAATAGTGATAGTGATAGAAATAATAATTGTAATAATTTTATAATAATAATACTGATGATAATATTAATAATAATGATAATAATAATAATAATAATAATAATGATAATAATAATAATAATAATAATAATAATAATAATAATAATAATAATGATAATTATAATGATGATGATAGTAATAATGATGATAATGATAATGATAATGATAATAGTAATAATGATAATTATTATTACTAGTAGTATTAGTATTGGTATTAGTTTTAGTTTTAGTATTAGTATTAGTATTATTAAAGATGATATTTATGGCGTTAAGAATGATTGATGAGACTTGATATGTAAGTAGAAACTGGGTGTTCTGTTCAGATGTCGAAATCTTTCTTCTGAACGCTTGTTCAGTTTATACAAGGGATTGATTCGTCCTTGTATGGAGTACTGCTCTCACATCTGGCGTGGTTCTAGCTCTGTATATCCTTACTGGACAGAGTTGAGTCGAAAGCGGTCCGACTTATAAACTGTCCCAGGCTAACTTCCAAACTTGATCCCCTTGTCCTACGCCGCAATGTTGGTTCACTTTCCCTCTTCTATAGGTATTACTTTGGTTTTTGCTCCCGAGAGCTGGCTGCTTGTGTGCCCCCCACCACTAGCTAGACCATGCAATACTCGGCAAACTGCTGCGTCACATGATTACCATGTGGATGTTGGTAGCTCATGGGTGGGCCGTTTTGATAACTGTTTCTTTCCTCACACCTCGAAGCTGAGGAACTTTCCACCCTCTCATATCTTTCCTCGCAACTACGACCTGGCACATTTCAAACGATGCGTTTTTCACTTCCAAAATTTTTATTGATACTTTTTCTTGTCTTTTCTTTTTCCTTTTAATCAAACACTTTATACTTCAATTAAGGCTCGGCCTTGATGTGGATGCCTCCAAGCTAATAAAAAAAAGATAGCATAGAGTGAGTTGGTGTGGTAGTGATGCACATGTGATGGCCGAGCTACGTCATATGTGTACGTTGGGGCGGGAGGGAGGCGACACTGTAGTACGATGTGTGGTTGGCCGATAAGCTGACCTGCCGTAGTAGACTCTCTCTCTCTCTCTCTCTCTCTCTCTCTCTCTCTCTCTCTCTCTCTCTCTCTCTCTCTCTCTCTCTCTCTCATCTATCTGTCTATCTGTCGAGGATCCTACTGTGATTGATCTACCGCAGCGCCCGGAATGTCGGCCTAGTCTAACGGCAGGATCATAGGCCGAGATGTGTGCTTGCGTCTGTAGAGCTAAGGAGCCGATGTGTGGTGTTCGCACAGTGGAAGCTGTGGTTGGGGTGGATGGTCATGTGACGCACTGAATCCAGGATTTTTAGTAGTGAGGAGATTTCTGATATCCAAAGTGCAGACGGGAACGCTGAGGAGGGTACAGACGAGAGAGTGTGACCCGTGCTTGTCTGGGAAGAGTATTTCAGACGGGTGTGTGTGTGTGTGTGTGTGTGTGTGTGTGTGTGTGTATGTGTGTATCTGCTGGACTGGAGTTCAAGAGAGGACTGGGGGAACGGCAGTTTTGTGTCTGTCGGGACATTTTGGTGTAGTTGTGTTTGTCATCGTGGTGTTTTGTGTTGGGGATGAGGATATCTGTGAGTACAGGTATCTGAAATGTGAGGTTTGGATTAGTTCTTTGTGCATGATGGATGGCTGTAAAGTGGCTCGGATGCTGAGGTGGGGTCTTAGCTGTTGCCCAGTTTTAGGTGCTGAGCACCACGGCGCGACTGCTCTCCCGCCCGTCACTCCAACTGACGCTCAACTCAAAACCTTAAAGAGTTCCCCAGCAGCCAGCGCCATCATAACAAAACTTTGGCCACATACCAGTCTCAACTACTTGCCAACGTCAGGCACTCTAGGCTACCCAGCAAAGTCCTCTATACCTGGAAACTTACCAGCATATCACCAGTTCTCCAAACTCATCTAATCCCCTACCCTACTGACCCACGTTACAGCCATCATCAACAGTCACACTTGAAAGAACTAATTCACATCAGATTCAACCAATCCATCCTGCTCTCACCCATCCACTAAGGCTCCCGACCGAATCACTCGACAACCACGTTGTGCTCAAAGCCTCGCCCAGCGCATTGTGGATGGCTTCTACAATCAGAACACCCCCCTACCCTCCCCAATCATCTTCTCCCCTCCCGCATTGTAGTGTAGTGGCATTAGACAGTAACAATGCAATGAAAAATGTCTCGCAAATTATCCTCATACACGGGAGACTCAACACCACACACACACACACACACACACACACACACACACACACACACACACACACACACACACACACACACAAAAGTGAGACAGTTTCATAGCTGGCCGCTTAATTAGTCATACACAAGGGTCATATTTCTAAACTTCTCAGGCATTACAGTGGAGTTCCCCAGGAAGCTGTTCTTTCCCCAACGCTTTCCAGTCATTCCCCACATGACCTGCCTCTGCCTCCCGCGAACCACAGGGTGACCAACCAGTCCTATGCAGACGACCTCAGTGTAACACCACAACTTACTAGGACTTCACAGTGATCACCACTTCCCCTCCCGCCCTTCACCGCCTACAATGCTACATCTAGGACGTGCACATGACCGCTGTGAAAACATATATGATGTTCAGTTCCTCACGCGATTTTTTACATAGTCCTCTTCACATCTTATGTCTGAATCCGTAGCCAACGTTTTGCTCGACTGATCTTGTATTTTTTCAAATTTCCTTCGATCCTTAAGTTTTGGTGTTTGTTCTCTGTAATACATACTCCATCATTCAGTTATCTGGTAATTTGCCATCTTTTATTTAAATGTCTTTTTATATTCTTCAAAGGCGACCATATCAAAATTCCTTTGTGTTAGAGTTCTGGACACACACGATAACAGTGATAAGAGATATCATGGCTACGTCATGCCATTGACCCAGTTTGTGTTCTCAGAGAAACTGTTAAATTCTCTGTGGTCACTGGATGTTTACTTTTCCCGCCTGGTGTATTATATACATGACATTCTCAATTGCTCTGCAATATCGTGGCAAGATAAGATCTTGTGATGGTGTAACTGTCCCCTTCCATTCTCTTGTGCTCAGCCACACGCTAAAACAGGACATTTTCCCTCTGGACACACTTCAGGTCATGATTCTGACTCGTTGTGTGGAGCAGAATGTCCCCAGTCTGTTAGGTTGGGATTAATATTCGTCGATTACAACTTTTCTGTCTGCAAAAATTGTTTACTTCACCGATTCATGTCCCATCCTGATTGTGTGTTCATTGGTCTCATGGTACATCCCTTGTGGTTGCTTAGATTCTTTAGATCATGGATTGTAACAACACCACTTTGAAGTTATTGCCTCCAGTTGTATTGTCTGAATGGGTCAGCCATCAGTATCAGTCACTGCCATCCACATTCGAATATGATAAATTGTTTCAAGCCTGCATTTGTACCATTTAACATTCTTAACCTTTTTGAAGGCAGTAACGGCTCTGTTTGTGTGTGTGTGTGTGTGTGTGTGTGTGTGTGTGTGTGTGTGTGTGTGTGTGTGTGTCTGTAACTAATTATTTGCGATTGCCTATTTGTATTGTACGGGAGGGAGTCTTACACCTGTGGGGCCCTCCCTCTGTGTGTGTGTGTGTGTGTGTGTCATGACATCATACAATATGTATTCCAAGGTTTTGTCTTCACCTCACCCAAAGCAATTCTGTTACCATTTTTCTTTCCTGAGGTTTCATTGTAAGTATTGAAAACGTGGGATGAATATGGCACATGGCGTAGGAGGAAGAAGTTGGTATAGTGTGTGACCTGTGAGAGCTGGGTGTGTCTGGGAGGTCGTGTGTTGTGTAAGGGGATACAGGAAAGCAATGTGCTATGGTCTGGTTACTGGGAGGAACTGTGTGTTATGTCTGGATACAGGAGGGGACTGTAGTCGTTTCGATACAGGAAGGAAATGTGGTTAGATTTAGAAAATATAACAAAAAGTCGTTGTTAACTTAGCCACAGTGTAAGGGAATGTTGAGACAGAAGGTAACTGGATGAACGTAACGTAATCTGTTATATAGATATATGATATACAACGATTACCTTATAGTACATGAGATTATAATCTGGGAGTTACGGTCATATGTATATATATATATATGGGTACTTCTCCTGCATGTGAACCTCCTTGTATATCTGCCATCCTGACTACCTACATGTACATCAATCATGTGCTCATCCAAAACGTGGAAATACCCAGACCAAGTTAATCTTAAGGTCATTCAAGGTGGGTTAATTAGTTAGTATTATGGCCTCCCTGAGCTGTATTATCTGTTGTACCTCAACTGGGTATTTTCAGGCGAATGTCTGTCCAGATCCTATAAAACCTTATTTGATTATGTAAGTATTTCATTGTTTGATTATTCGTTTGTTATTTCACTCCACGTGGAACACTAGTGTACATTGATTTGATAAGTAATTTAGTTCTAGTTCATATGAATTTTCTCTTCATCTTCTACATTATATTATTATTTTCATTATTATTATCATTATTATTATTATTATTATTATTATTATTATTATTATTATTATTAGTATTATTATTATTATAATATTTGGTCGCCGTTTCCTGCTTCAGCGAGGTAGCGCCAGGAAACAGACAAAGAATGGCCCATCCACTCATACACACACGCACACACACACACTCACACACACACACACACACACACACACACACACACACACACACACACATATATATATATATATATATATATATATATATATATATATATATATATATATATATATATACAGTAGTATATATAGTATATATATATATATAGTAGTATAGTATATAGTAGTATATATATATATATAGTAGTATAGTATATAGTAGTATATATATATATATATATATATATATATATATATATATATATATATATATATATATATATATATATATATATATATACAGTAGTGGTGATGTGAGAAGGAGATGGAGTGAGTATTTTGAAGGTTTGTTGAATGTGTTTGATGATAGAGTGGCAGATTTAGGGTGTTTTGGTCGAGGTGGTGTGCAAAGTGCGAGGGTTAGGGAAAATGAGTTGGTAAACAGAGAAGAGGTAGCAAAAGCTTTGCGGAAGATGAAAGCCGGCAAGGCAGCAGGTTTGGATGGTATTGCAGTGGAATTTATTAAAAAAGGGGGTGACTGTATTGTTGACTGGTTGGTAAGGTTATTTAATGTATGTATGACTCATGGTGAGGTGCCTGAGGATTGGCGGAATGCGTGCATAGTGCCATTGTACAAAGGCAAAGGGGATAAGGGTAAGTGCTCAAATTACAGAGGTATAAGTTTGTTGAGTATTCCTGGCAAATTATATGGGAGGGTATTGATTGAGAGGGTGAAGGCATGTACAGAGCATCAGATTGGGGAAGAGCAGTGTGGTTTCAGAAGTGGTAGAGGATGTGTGGATCAGGTGTTTGCTTTGAAGAATGTATGTGAGAAATACTTAGAAAAGCAAATGGATTTGTATGTAGCATTTATGGATCTGGAGAAGGCATATGATAGAGTTGATAGAGATGCTCTGTGGAAGGTATTAAGAATATATAGTGTGGGAGGCAAGTTGTTAGAAGCAGTGAAAAGTTTTTATCGAGGATGTAAGGCATGTGTACGTGTAGGAAGAGAGGAAAGTGATTGGTTCCCAGTGAATGTAGGTTTGCGGCAGGGGTGTGTGATGTCTCCATGGTTGTTTAATTTGTTTATGGATGGGGTTGTTAGGGAGGTGAATGCAAGAGTTTTGCAAAGAGGGGCAAGTATGAAGTCTGTTGGGGATGAGAGAGCTTGGGAAGTGAGTCAGTTGTTGTTCGCTGATGATACAGCGCTGGTGGCTGATTCATGTGAGAAACTGCAGAAGCTGGTGACTGAGTTTGGTAAAGTGTGTGAAAGAAGAAAGTTAAGAGTAAATGTGAATAAGAGCAAGGTTATTAGGTACAGTAGGGTTGAGGGTCAATTCAATTGGGAGGTGAGTTTGAATGGAGAAAAACTGGAGGAAGTGAAGTGTTTTATATATCTGGGAGTGGATCTGGCAGCGGATGGAACCATGGAAGCGGAAGTGGATCATAGGGTGGGGGAGGGGGCGAAAATTCTGGGAGCCTTGAAGAATGTGTGGAAGTCGAGAACATTATCTCGGAAAGCAAAAATGGGTATGTTTGAAGGAATAGTGGTTCCAACAATGTTGTATGGTTGCGAGGCGTGGACTATGGATAGAGTTGTGCGCAGGGGGATGGATGTGCTGGAAATGAGATGTTTGAGGACAATGTGTGGTGTGAGGTGGTTTGATCGAGTAAGTAACGTAAGGGTAAGAGAGATTTGTGGAAATAAAAAGAGCGTGGTTGAGAGAGCAAAAGAGGGTGTTTTGAAATGGTTTGGTCACATGGAGAGAATGAGTGAGGAAAGATTGACCAAGAGGATATATGTGTTGGAGGTGGAGGGAACGAGGAGAAGAGGGAGACCAAATTGGAGGTGGAAAGATGGAGTGAAAAAGATTTTGTGTGATCGGGGCCTGAACATGCAGGAGGGTGAAAGGAGGGCAAAGAATAGAGTGAATTGGAGCGATGTGGTATACCGGGGTTGACGTGCTGTCAGTGGGTTGAATCAAGGCATGTGTATGGGGGTGGGTTGGGCCATTTCTTTCGTCTGTTTCCTTGCGCTGCCTCGCAAACGCGGGAGACAGCGACAAAGCAAAAAAAAAAAAATATATATATATATATATATATATAATATATATATATATATATATATATATATATATATATATATATATATATATATATATATATTCCTATGAGTCCACGGGGAAAATGAAACACGAAAAGTTCCCAAGTGCACTTTCGTGTAATAATCACATCATCGGGGGAGACACAAGAGAGAAATATAACAATCAGTTGATATACATCGAAGAGACGAAGCTATATATATATATATCCCTGGGGATAGGGGAGAAAGAATGCTTCCCACGCATTCCTCACGTGTCGTAGAAGGCGACTAAAGGGGGGCCAGAAACCCTCCCCTCCTTGTATTTTAACTTTCTAAAAGGGGAAACAGAAGAAGGAGTCACGCGAGTAGTGCTCATCCTCCTCGAAGGCTCAGACTGGGGTGTCGAAATGTGTGTGGATGTAACCAAGATGTGAAAAAAGGAGAGATAGGTAGTATGTTTGAGGAAAGGAACCTGGATGTTTTGGCTCTGAGTGAAACGAAGCTCAAGGGTAAAGGGGAAGAGTGGTTTGGGAATGTTTTGGGAGTAAAGTCAGGGGTTAGTGAGAGGACAAGAGCAAGGGAAGGAGTAGCACTACTCCTGAATCAGGAGTTGTGGGAGTATGTGATAGAGTGTAAGAAAGTAAATTCTAGATTGATATGGGTAAAACTGAAAGTTGATGTCTGATCATTTTCTTGTGGAGGCGAAGGTGAAGATTTGTGGGGGTTTTCAGAAAAGAAGAGAGAATGTTGGGGTGAAGAGAGTGGTGAGAGTAAGTGAGCTTGGAAGGAGACTTGTGTGAGGAAGTACCAGAAAGACTGAGTACAGAATGGAAAAAGGTGAGATCAAAGGAGGTAAGGGGAGTGGGGGAGGAATGGGATGTATTTAGGGAAGCAATGATGACTTGCGCAAAAGATGCTTGTGGCATGAGAAGCAAGAGAGGTGGGTTGATTAGAAAAGGTAGTGAGTGGTGGATGAAGAAGTAAGACTGTTAGTGAAAGAGAAGAGAGAGGCGTTTGGACGATTTTTGCAGGGAAAAGATGCAAATGAGTGGGAGAGGTATAAAAGAAAGAGGCGGGAGGTCAAGAGAAAGGTGCAAGAGGTGAAAAAGAGGGCAAATGGGAGTTGGGTGAGAGAGTATCATTAAATTTCAGGGAGAATAAAAAGATGCTTTGGAGGGAGGTGAATAAAGTGCGTAAGACAAGGGAGCAGGTGGGAACTTCAGTGAGGGGGGCTAATGGGGAGGTGATAACAAGTAGTGGTGATGTGAGAAGGAGATGGAGTGAGTATTTTGAAGGTCTGTTGAATGTGTTCGATGATAGAGTGGCAGATATAGGGTGTTTGGGACGAGGTGGTGTGCAAAGTGAGAGGGTTGGGGAAAATGATTTGGTAAATAGAGAGGAGGTAGTAAAAGCTTTACGGAAGATGAAGGCCGGCAAGGCAGCAGGTTTGGATGGTATTGCAGTGGAATTTATTAAAAAAGGGGGTGACTGTATTGTTGACTGGTTGGTAAGGTTATTTAATGTATGTATGATTCATGGTGAGGTGCCTGAGGATTGGCGGAATGCTTGCATAGTGCCATTGTACAAAGGCAAAGGGGATAAGAGTGAGTGCTCAAATTACAGAGGTATAAGTCTGTTGAGTATTCCTGGTAAATTATATGGGAGGGTATTGATTGAGAGGGTGGAGGCATGTACAGAGCATCAAATTGGGGAAGAGCAGTGTGGTTTCAGAAGTGGTAGAGGATGTGTGGATCAGGTGTTTGCTTTGAAGAATGTATGTGAGAAATACTTAGAAAAGCAAATGGATTTGTATGTAGCATTTATGGATCTGGAGAAGGCATATGATAGAGTTGATAGAGATGCTCTGTGGAAGGTATTAAGAATATATAGTGTGGGAGGCAAGTTGTTAGAAGCAGTGAAAAGTTTTTATCGAGGATGTAAGGCATGTGTACGTGTAGGAAGAGAGGAAAGTGATTGGTTCCCAGTGAATGTAGGTTTGCGGCAGGGGTGTGTGATGTCTCCATGGTTGTTTAATTTGTTTATGGATGGGGTTGTTAGGGAGGTGAATGCAAGAGTTTTGCAAAGAGGGGCAAGTATGAAGTCTGTTGGGGATGAGAGAGCTTGGGAAGTGAGTCAGTTGTTGTTCGCTGATGATACAGCGCTGGTGGCTGATTCATGTGAGAAACTGCAGAAGCTGGTGACTGAGTTTGGTAAAGTGTGTGAAAGAAGAAAGTTAAGAGTAAATGTGAATAAGAGCAAGGTTATTAGGTACAGTAGGGTTGAGGGTCAAGTCAATTGGGAGGTAAGTTTGAATGGAGAAAAACTGGAGGAAGTAAAGTGTTTTAGATATCTGGGAGTGGATCTGGCAGCGGATGGAACCATGGAAGCGGAAGTGGATCATAGGGTGGGGGAGGGGGCGAAAATTCTGGGAGCCTTGAAGAATGTGTGGAAGTCGAGAACATTATCTCGGAAAGCAAAAATGGGTATGTTTGAAGGAATAGTGGTTCCAACAATGTTGTATGGTTGCGAGGCGTGGGCTATGGATAGAGTTGTGCGCAGGAGGATGGATGTGCTGGAAATGAGATGTTTGAGGACAATGTGTGGTGTGAGGTGGTTTGATCGAGTAAGTAACGTAAGGGTAAGAGAGATGTGTGGAAATAAAAAGAGCGTGGTTGAGAGAGCAGAAGAGGGTGTTTTGAAATGGTTTGGGCACATGGAGAGAATGAGTGAGGAAAGATTGACCAAGAGGATATATGTGTTGGAGGTGGAGGGAACGAGGAGAAGAGGGAGACCAAATTGGAGGTGGAAAGATGGAGTGAAAAAGATTTTGTGTGATCGGGGCCTGAACATGCAGGAGGGTGAAAGGAGGGCAAAGAATAGAGTGAATTGGAGCGATGTGGTATACCGGGGTTGACGTGCTGTCAGTGGGTTGAATCAAGGCATGTGTATGGGGGTGGGTTGGGCCATTTCTTTCGTCTGTTTCCTTGCGCTGCCTCGCAAACGCGGGAGACAGCGACAAAGCAAAAAAAAAAAAATATATATATATATATATATATATATATATATATATATATATATATATATATATATATATATATATATATATATATATATATATATTCCTATGAGTCCACGGGGAAAATGAAACACGAAAAGTTCCCAAGTGCACTTTCGTGTAATAATCACATCATCAGGGGAGACACAAGAGAGAAATATAACAGTCAGTTGATATACATCGAAGAGACGAAGCTATATATATATATATATATATATATATATCCCTGGGGATAGGGGAGAAAGAATACTTCCCACGCATTCCTCACGTGTCTTAGAAGGCGACTAAAGGGGACGGGAGCGGGGGCCAGAAACCCTCCCCTCCTTGTATTTTAACTTTCTAAAAGGGGAAACAGAAGAAGGAGTCACGCGAGTAGTGCTCATCCTCCTCGAAGGCTCAGATTGGGGTGTCTAAATGTGTGTGGATGTAACCAAGATGAGAAAAAAAGGAGAGATAGGTAGTATGTTTGAGGAAAGGAACCTGGATGTTTTGGCTCTGAGTGAAACGAAGCTCAAGGGTAAAGGGGAAGAGTGGTTTGGGAATGTTTTGGGAGTAAAGTCAGGGGTTAGTGAGAGGACAAGAGCGAGGGAAGGAGTAGCACTACTCCTGAATCAGGAGTTGTGGGAGTATGTGATAGAGTGTAAGAAAGTAAATTCTAGATTGATATGGGTAAAACTGAAATTTGATGTCTGATCATTATCTTGTGGAGGCGAAGGTGAAGATTTGTGGGGGTTTTCAGAAAAGAAGAGAGAATGTTGGGGTGAAGAGAGTGGTGAGAGTAAGTGAGCTTGGGAAGGAGACTTGTGTGAGGAAGTACCAGGAAAGACTGAGTACAGAATGGAAAAAGGTGAGATCAAAGGAGGTAAGGGGAGTGGGGGAGGAATGGGATGTATTTAGGGAAGCAATGATGACTTGCGCAAAAGATGCTTGTGGCATGAGAAGCAAGAGAGGTGGGTTGATTAGAAAAGGTAGTGAGTGGTGGGATGAAGAAGTAAGACTGTTAGTGAAAGAGAAGAGAGAGGCGTTTGGACGATTTTTGCAGGGAAAAGATGCAAATGAGTGGGAGAGGTATAAAAGAAAGAGGCGGGAGGTCAAGAGAAAGGTGCAAGAGGTGAAAAAGAGGGCAAATGGGAGTTGGGGTGAGAGAGTATCATTAAATTTCAGGGAGAATAAAAAGATGCTTTGGAGGGAGGTGAATAAAGTGCGTAAGACAAGGGAGCAGGTGGGAACTTCAGTGAGGGGGGCTAATGGGGAGGTGATAACAAGTAGTGGTGATGTGAGAAGATGGAGTGAGTATTTTGAAGGTCTGTTGAATGTGTTCGATGATAGAGTGGGAGATATAGGGTGTTTTGGTCGAGGTGGTGTGCAAAGTGAGAGGGTTGGGGAAAATGATTTGGTAAATAGAGAGGAGGTAGTAAAAGCTTTACAGAAGATGAAGGCCGGCAAGGCAGCAGGTTTGGATGGTATTGCAGTGGAATTTATTAAAAAAGGGGGTGACTGTATTGTTGACAGGTTGGTAAGGTTATTTAATGTATGTATGATTCATGGTGAGGTGCCTGAGGATTGGCGGAATGCTTGCATAGTGCCATTGTACAAAGGCAAAGGGGATAAGAGTGAGTGCTCAAATTACAGAGGTATAAGTCTGTTGAGTATTCCTGGTAAATTATATGGGAGGGTATTGATTGAGAGGGTGGAGGCATGTACAGAGCATCAAATTGGGGAAGAGCAGTGTGGTTTCAGAAGTGGTAGAGGATGTGTGGATCAGGTGTTTGCTTTGAAGAATGTATGTGAGAAATACTTAGAAAAACAAATGGATTTGTATGTAGCATTTATGGATCTGGAAAAGGCATATGATTGAGTTAATAGAGATGCTCTGTGAAAGGTACTAAGAATATATGGTGTGGGAGGCAAGTTGTTAGAAGCGGTGAAAAGTTCTTATCGAGGATGTAAGGCATCTGTACGTGTAGGAAGAGAGGAAAGTGATTGGTTCTCAGTGAATGTAGGTTTGCGGCAGGGGTGTGTGATGTCTCCATGGTTGTTTAATTTGTTTATGGATGGGGTTGTAAGGGAGGTGAATGCAAGAGTTTTGCAAAGAGGGGCAAGTATGAAGTCTGTTGTGGATGAGAGAGCTTGGGAAGTGAGTCAGTTGTTGTTCCCTGATGATACAGCGCTGGTGGCTGATTCATGTAAGAAACTGCAGAAGCTGGTGACTGAGTTTGGTAAAGTGTGTGAAAGAAGAAAGTTGAGAGTAAATGTGAATAAGAGCAAGGTTATTAGGTACAGTAGGGTTGAGGGTCAAGTCAATTGGGAGCTAAGTTTGAATGAAGAAAAACTGGAGGAAGTGAAGTGTTTTAGGTATCTGGGAGTGGATCTGGCAGCGGATGGAACCATGGAAGCGGAAGTGAATCATAGGATGGGGGAGGGGGCGAAAATTCTGGAAGCATTGAAGAATGTTTGGAAGTCGAGAACATTATCTCGGAAAGCAAAAATGGGTATGTTTGAAGGAATAGTGGTTCCAACTATGCTGTATGGTTGCGAGGCGTGGGCTATGGATGGAGTTGTGCGCAGGAGGGTGGATGTGCTGGAAATGAGATGTTTGAGGACAATATGTGGTGTGAGGTGGTTTGATCGAGTAAGTAATGTAAGGGTAAGAGAGATGTGTGGAAATAAAAAGAGTGTGGTTGAGAGAGCAGAAGAGGGTGTTTTGAAATGGTTTGGTCACATGGAGAGAATGAGTGAGGAAAGAATGACCAAGAGGATATATGTGTCAGAGGTGGAGGGAATGAGGAGAAGTGGGAGACCAAATTGGAGGTGGAAGGATGGAGTGAAAAAGATTTTGAGTGATCGGGGCCTGAACATGCAGGAGGGTGAAAGGCGTGCAAGGAATAGAGTGAATTGGAACGATGTCGTATATCGGGGTCGACTTGCTGTCAATGGATTGAACCAGGGCATGTGAAGCGTCTGGGGTAAACCATGGAAAGTTTTGTGGGGCCTGGATGTGGAAAGAGAGCTGTGGTTTCGGTGCATTATTACATGACAGCTAGATACTGAGTGTGAACGAATGGGGCCTTTGGTGTCTTTTCCTAGCGCTACCTCGCACACATGAGGGGGGAGGGGGTTGTTATTCCATGTGTGGCGAGGTGGCGATGGGAACAGATAAAGGCAGACTATGAATTATGTACATGTGTATATATGTATGTCTGTGTGTGTATATATATGTGTACATTGAGATGTATAGGTATGTATATTCGCGTGTGTGGACGTGTATGTATATACATGCGTATGTGGGCGGGTTGGGCCATTCTTTCGTCTGTTTCCTTGCGCTACCGCTAACGCGGGAGACAGCGACAAAGCAAAATAAATATACATATATATATATATATATATATATATATATATATATATATATATATATATATATATATATATATATATATATATATATAGACACTAACATATACTTGCTTGCCTTCATCCATTGGTATCGCTATCACCTGCTTCAGCGAGGTAGCGCCAAGAAAACAGACAAAAAAGGCCACATTCGCTCACACACAGTCTCTGGCTGCCATATGCAATGCACCGAAACCACAGCTCCCTATCCACGTCGAGGCCCCACAGAACTTTCCATTGTTTAACTAAGACGTATCACATGCCCTGGTTCAGTTCACTGACGGCAGGTCGACCCCAGTACACCACATCGTTCCAATTCACTCTATTCCTTGCACGCCTCTCACCCTCCTGTATGTTCAGGGCAGCGATCGCTCAAAATCTTTTTCACTGCACTCATCCTCCTCCAATTTGGTCTCCTGCTTCTCCTTATTCCCTCCACCTCTGACATATATATCTCTGTGTCAATCTTTTTTCACTCATTCTCTCTATGTGACCAAACCATTTCAGCACACCCTCTACTGCTCCCTCAACCACACTCTTTTTTTTATTTCCACACATCTCTTTTACCCACACATTACTTACTCCACCAAACCTCCTCGCATCACATATTGTCCTCAAACATTTCATTTCCAACACATCCACCCTCCTCCGTACATCCCTATCTATAGTCCATGCCTCACAACCATATGATATTGTTGGAACTACTATTCCTTCATTTTTGCTTTCCGAGATAACGTTTTTTCCTTCCACACATTGTTCATCGCTCCCAGAAGCTTCGCCCCCTCCCCTACCTTGTGACTCACTTCCGCTTCATAGTTCCATTCGCTGCTAAGTCCACTCCTAGATATCTAAAACACTTCACTTCCTCCAATTTTTTTCGATTTAACCTTACCTCCCAATTAACTTGTCCCTTGATAACCTAATAACCTTCCTGTTATTCACATCTGTTCTCAACTTTTTCCTTTCACAGACTTTTCCAAACTCAGTCAACAACGTTTGCAGTTTCTCACTCGAATCAGACACCAGAGCTGCATCATCGGCGAACAACAACTGACTCACTTCCCAGGCCCTCTCATCCCCAGCAGACTGCATGTTCGTCCCTGTCTCCAGAACACTTGCTTTCCCCTCCCAAACCACCCTTCCATAGATAGATTAGACAACCATGTGGACATCATCCACCCCTGCCGCAGACCGACCTTCACTGGGAACCAATCACTCTCCTCTCATCCTACTCGTACACATGCCTTACATCCTTGATAAAAACTTTTCACTTCTAGCAGCTTACCTCCCACACCATATACTCTTAAGACCTTCCACAATGCATATCTATCAACCCTATCGTATGCCTTCTCTAGATCCATAAATTCTATATACAAATCTATCTTCTTTTCTATGTATTTCTCACATACATTCTTCAAAGCAAACACCTGATCCACACATCCTCTACCACTTCTGAAACCACACTGCTCTTCCCCAATCGGATGCTATGTACGTGCCTTCACCCTCTCAATCAATACCCTTCCGTATAATTTCCCAGGAATACTCAACAAACTTATACCTCTGTAATTTGAGCACTCACTTTTATTCCCTTTCCCTTTGTACAATGCTACTATGCAAGCATTCCTCCAATCCTCAGGCACCTCACCATGAGTCATACATACATTAAATAACCTTACCAACCAGTCAACAATACA
This sequence comes from Panulirus ornatus, assembly GCF_036320965.1. NCBI lineage: Eukaryota > Metazoa > Arthropoda > Malacostraca > Decapoda > Palinuridae > Panulirus > Panulirus ornatus. Next base: position 10,257,500 of record NC_092230.1, on the reverse strand, counting down.
GTCACCCCCTTTTTCATAAATTCCACTGCAATGCCATGCAAACCCGCCGCCTTGCCGGCTTTCATCTTCCGCAAAGCTTTTACTACCTCTTCTCCGTTTACCAAATCATTATCCCTAACCCTCTCACTTTGCACACCACCTCGACCAAAACACCCTATATCTGCCACTCTATCATCAAACACATTCAACAAACCTTCAAAATACTCACTCCATCTCCTTCTCACATCACCACTACTTGTTATCACCTCCCCATTAGCCCCCTTCACTGAAGTTCCCATTCATTCCCTTGTCTTACGCACTTTATTTACCTCCTTCCAAAACATCTTTTTATTCTCCCTAAAATTTAATGATACTCTCTCACCCTAACTCTCATTTGCCCTCTTTTCACCTCTTGCACCTTTCTCTTGACCTCCTGCCTCTTTCTTTTATACATCTCCCAGTCATTTGCATTATTTCCCTGCAAAAATCGTCCAAATGCCTCTTCTCTTTCACTAATAATCTTACTTCTCCATCCCACCACACACTACCCTTTCTAATCTGTCCACCTTCCACGCTTCTCATGCCACAAGCATCTATTGCGCAAGCCATCACTGCTTCCCTAAATACATCCCATTTGTCCCCCACTCCCCTTACCCTAAAGTGTAATGATACTGTCTCAACCCAACTCTTATTTGCCCTCTTTTTTCAACCCTTGCACCTTTCGCTTGACCTCCTGCTGCTTTCATTTATAAATCTCCCAATCATTTGCTCTTCTTCCATGTAAGTATCGTCCAAACACCTCTCCCTTCTCTTTCACTATCAACTTTATTTCTTCATCCCAGCACTCACTACCCTTACTAATCTGCCCACATTCCACCTTTCTCATGCCACATGCATCTTTTGCATATGCCATCACTGATTCCGTAAATACATCTCTTTCCTCACCCACTCCCCTCACATCATTTCCTCTCACCTTTTCCCATTCTGCACTCAATCTCTCCTGGTACTTCCTTACACAAATGTCCTTTCCAGTCTCACTCTCATCACTCTGTTCTCCCCAACATTCTTCTTTTCTGAAAACCTCTACAAATCTTCAGATTCGCCTCCACAAGATAGTGATCAGACATCCCTCCAGTTGCCCCTCTCAGCACATTAACATCCAAAAGTCTCTTTTTTACACACCTTTCAATTAATGCGTAATATAATGATGCCCTTTGACCATCTCTCCTATTCACATACGGATACATATGTATATCTCTCTTTTAAACCAGGTATTCCCAATCACCAGTCTTTTTTGAGCACACATATCCACAAGCTCTTCATTTCCATTCACAACACTGAATACCCCATGTACACCAATTATACCCTCTACTGCCACATTACTTACCTTTGTATTTAAGTCACCCATCTCTATAACTCGGTCTCGTGCATCAAAACTGCTGACTCTCACTCATCTGCTCCCAAAACACTTGCCTCTCATGATCTTTCTTCTCATGACCAGGTGCAGAAGTACCAATAATCAACCATCTCTCTCCATCCACTTTCAGTTTTACCTACAACTATCTAGAATTCATTTTCTTACACTATATCACACACTCCTACAACTCCTGCTTCAAGAGTAGTGCTACTCCTTCCTTAGCTCTTGTCCTCTCACCAACCCCATGACTTTACTCGGAAGACTTTGCCAAACCAGTCATCCCCTTTTCCCTTGAGCTTTATTTCACTCAAAGCCAGGACATCCAGGTTCCTTTCCTCAAACATACAACCTATCTCTCCTTTCTTCTCATCTTGATTACATCCACACACATTCAGACACTTTGATCTGAGCCTTCGAGGAGGATGAGCACTCCTCGCTGGACTTCTGTTTCCCCTTTTAGAAATTGAAATACATGGAGGGAAGTGTTTCCAACCTCCTCTCCGGCCTCCTTTAGTCACCTTCTACGACACGCGGGGAATACATGGGAAGTATTCTTTCTCCCCTGTCCCCAGGGAATTATTATTATTATTATTATCATTATTATTATTACTATTTGTTATTATTATTATTATTATTATTATTATTATTATTATTATTATTATTATTATTGCTATTATTATTATTATTATTATTATTATTATTATTATTATTATTATTATCATTATTATTATTATCGTTATTACAATTACTGATATATCTCTTATGTTCCATTTGCACTATAGGGTGTGCGGGACGATGTCTGTGTGTCTGTGTTAGCAAGGTAATCCAGAAATAGTAGAGACAGAAACTTCATCCTTATACCAAATATATCCCCCAGTAGAGGTGATGAACATATTATATTGCAGGGCAGGTACTTACATATATTTACATATGAATTAGGACAAAATCTCTCTCTCTCTCTCTCTCTCTCTCTCTCTCTCTCTCTCTCTCTCTCTCTCTCTCTCTCTCTCTCTCTCTCAGCTGCCAAGACAGCAGATAGAATGTTAGGATTTGTTGACAGAAATTTTACCAACAAGAGCTAAGAGATGATATTGCAGCTACACACCTCGAATATGCAGTGTAGTTTTGGACCTCCCTCCCCACTTAAGTAAGGACATTCTTAGATTGGAATCAGTGCAGTGAAGAGCAACTGAACTGATTTCCTCCGTATGTAAAAAATCATACGAGGAGAGACTGCTAGAATTAAAGTTGTTCTCCCTCGTCAAGAAGCAACTCCGTGGCAAATGAATAGAATATCTTAGGATAATTAAAGGATTCATCGTCGATATTGAACGTTTCTTTACAGTAGCGCCAGCACTGGCGACGAGAGGAAATGGGTTGAGACTTAGAGGTCACTGAGTTAATCTGGACTGTACGAAATATTTCTTTACCAACGACATTATTCATGCATGGAATATGCTCCCAGAAAATGGTGTTTAGATCACCACTCTTAATATCTTCCAAAGTAAACTTGATCATCACTTGTCATTCTCCAGTATTGAATAATTCATTGAATCAGTCATCATAACACCGTGGTATATCATGCTACCTTCTCAGCTACTGACCTCTCCTTAGTCATGTTGTGGTATCACACTAACAGTGATTAACCCACGTCACCTGCTCTGAGAGAGTAATTGAGAATTACCGTAACATTCTTCAACATGTGGAATAATATAGACATGGTAAGTGGAGAGGCTGGAGCTCATGTTTATCCTTACTATTGTTCTATAACAACAAAGTGAAGGGATGCATGTCGTTGGTAATAGGCTGCATGACATATTCATGTTCATTCTACCGCGGGAGTTTCCGATAGAAATTTTTTCATGCATATTAATCCTGCAAGGTATTTTTTATATCTGTTTTCCTGCCGGCGTGTTTTCGGAGGGAGTGGAGGATGGGGAGGGAGCCTTCGCTTTGCTATCCTCTTCTTCTCATGCTTTTAAGGGGGCTGCATTTTTTTCCAAGTGGTGTTGAGGCCAGAGAACCTCGCTTAGACCTTTGGTCTGTGTGATCTCTTCATAATGTAAATCTCTCTCTCTCTCTCTCTCTCTCTCTCTCTATATATATATATATATATATGTAACATACAAACCTTCAACAGCCAGGATCGAACCCAGGACCCCTGAGTGGCAGCCGGGAGCAGTACCGCTAGGCTATGATCGCCCCTAAAAGGGAAATGACTATTCGAACACTATGTACTCGATTACCCTTTCTCTCACGTTGGTGAGCAACGGCGTATACACCGGTCATTTCTCATCAGGCTCACCAACGTGAGACAAAGGGTATTCGAGTATATAGTATTCGAATAATCATTTACATATGAGGGTCGATCATAGCCTAGCGGTACTGCTCCCGCCTGCCACGCAAGAGTCCCGGGTTCGATTCTGGCTGTTGGTGATTTGTATGTTATATGGAAGTGCGCGTTCATGTGCACTATATTCGTATAATATATATATATATATATATATATATATATGGAAGCCACAAAGAAAAGATCCGAGCGCTTGCGTGCTGATTCACATCTTCAGGTGATGCTGGGATGGTTGAGTAATACGGTCATGCGCCTTGCATGTCTTAAAGACATTTGTACATCATACATTTATTCATTATCTCTGTAACCCTGAAAATGTGAATATTACGAGACCGCCTGGATCTTCGTGTCTCATTTTCCTTGTGGTTACAAACCTGTTCCAGAATCACGTGTTATATTGTAAGTCATATATTTATATCAAAATACTTGGATCGCCGTTTCCCCGCATGAGCAAGGTAGCGCCGGGAAATAGGCGAGATTGGTAGTGGGCTGCATTATCAGATTATTGAAATTCGTAGACGACACCCAGTTGGGATTTAGATCTATAAAAGAAATGGAACATCTGCAGCTTCGAATAAACACAGACCGTCTGATGGCCTGGGATAATAGGTGGCAAATGAATCTCAATATCGGTAAGTTCCGGTTTACATTTTGGTTATGAAAATATCAAGGTCAAGTTACGGTAAGACTTTTGTTAGGCTACAGAGGTAAATGAGGAACAAGACTTGGTCGTAATGACAACAATCTCGGTTGATCTAAAGGCAAGTAAGCACTACAAAAAAGCAGTTGAAAAGGTGAAAGAAGATTCATGAATTTATTGGTATGGCTCTCGATTATAAGTCCAGGGAAATTTTATCCTTACTCGTTACAAGTGACTTGCGTCCCCAGCTGGAAGACTGTGTTCGGTTTTCGTCACTCCAAGTCAAGACACTGACAAACTAGAGAGAGAGAGAGAGTACACAGACGAGATACCCAAATGATTCTCTTATGAAAGCCGCTGAGACGACTTAAATGTATTCAATTTAGAAAAGAGAAGATTAAAGGGGTGATCTGATACATGCATTTAGGATTATTAAAGAATTCGATAATCTCGATACAACGAATCACACTGGAGTAGATTCGTCTAATCTCAGTGGTAGTAATGGCTTCAAACTCGTGGACAAACGTTTTACCTTAAATGAGGCGAAATACTTTATCTTCCACAGGATTTTGACCACAGGGAGTGATTTACCGTTTAAAGTGGTAGAAAGTTGTGCCACAGATAAGTTTGAGAACAGAGATGATAAACATTTCGCTTCAGATCCACGACTGACACTATGTGCGCCTCTTTTGCTCCGTGAAAAGCTTCACATGTGTTTCTGTGTGTAATATGTACGTACTTCTATTATCACCTCACTGATCTATGTTGTTCATGTCTCTCCCACCATCACAAACAGCCTGGAAAGGACCCAGTGGTCTGTTGCTGTATGAATTCCTTTTTTTCCTTTGTAATCTTATATAGTGAAGGTTTATACAAATTGGATAGGTTTATTGTTGATAGAATTTGTAAACAGTTCCCCTTCTTGTCCACATAAGTTTATGATACGCTCGTTGTCTGTCTTGAACAATCACTTGTTTATCAAATGGCGTCCTAGCTACGTCTCTTCGTTGTATATCAACTGACTTATATTTCTTTCTTGTGTCTCCCCTGATGATGTGATTATTACCCGAAAGTGCACTTGGGAACTTATTGTGTTTCATTTTCTCCGGGGACTCCTAGCAATATATATATATATATATATATATATATATATATATATATATATATATATATATATATATATATATATATATATATATACAGAGTGAATTGGAACGGTAGTTTCGGTGCATTGCACATGACTGCTAGAGATTGAGTGTGAACGAATGTGGCCTTTGTTGTCTTTACTAGCGCTACCTCGTGCTGTTTCATATGTGGCGGGGTGGCAACGGAATGGATGAAGTCAGCTAGTATGAATATATACATGTGTATATATTCATATGTCTGTGTATGTATATGTATGTATACGTTGAAATGTATATGTGCGTGTGCGGACGTGTATATATATATATGTTAGGGAGGTGAATGCAAGAGTTTTGGAAAGAGGGGCAAGTATGAAGTCTGTTGGGGATGAGAGAGCTTGGGAAGTGAGTCAGTTGTTGTTCGCTGACGATACAGCGCTGGTGGCTGATTCATGTGAGAAACTGCAGAAGCTGGTGACTGAGTTTGGTAAAGTGTGTGAAAGAAGAAAGTTAAGAGTAAATGTGAATAAGAGCAAGGTTATTAGGTACAGTAGGGTTGAGGGTCAAGTCAATTGGGAGGTGAGTTTGAATGGAGAAAAACTGGAGGAAGTGAAGTGTTTTAGATATCTGGGAGTGGATCTGGCAGCGAATGGAAACATGGAAGCGGAAGTGGATCATAGGGTGGGGGAGGGGGCGAAAATTCTGGGAGCCTTGAAGAATGTGTGGAAGTCGAGAACATTATCTCGGAAAGCAAAAATGGGTATGTTTGAAGGAATAGTGGTTCCAACAATGTTGTATGGTTGCGAGGCGTGGACTATGGATAGAGTTGTGCGCAGGAGGATGGATGTGCTGGAAATGAGATGTTTGAGGACAATGTGTGGTGTGAGGTGGTTTGATCGAGTAAGTAACGTAAGGGTGAGAGAGATGTGTGGAAATAAAAAGAGCGTGGTTGAGAGAGCAGAAGAGGGTGTTTTGAAATGGTTTGGTCACATGGAGAGAATGAGTGAGGAAAGATTGACCAAGAGGATATGTGTGTCGGAGGTGGAGGGAACGAGGAGAAGAGGGAGACCAAATTGGAGGTGGAAAGATGGAGTGAAAAAGATTTTGTGTGATCGGGGCCTGAACATGCAGGAGGGTGAAAGGAGGGCAAGGAATAGAGTGAATTGGATCGATGTGGTATACCGGGGTTGACGTGCTGTCAGTGGATTGAATCAAGGCATGTGAAGCGTCTGGGGTAAACCATGGAAAGCTGTGTAGGTATGTATATTTGCGTGTGTGGACGTATGTATATACATGTGTATGGGGGGGGGGCCATTTCTTTCGTCTGTTTCCTTGCGCTACCTTGCAAACGCGGGAGACAGCGACAAAAAAAAAATATATATATATACACGTGTATGTGGGTGGGTTGGGCCATTCTTTCGTCTTGTTTCCTTGTGGTACCTCGCTAACGCGGGAGACAGCGAACAAAGTATAATAATAAGATAATAAATAGATATATGAAATTGTCAGAGTGAGAGAGTCATGAGAACACCTCACAGTGAGGTCTGGCAGCAGCAGCTGCTTGGCTTGGCTTTCAGACTCGTCCGCTTCATTACCGGGAAGACAATTTTTCCACAAGTTGTCGTTATTTTAACCCGGGAAATTTTTTTTTTCTAGATTGGGTCTTTATAGTCGCGTTTGGCTGAGCCGCTCAGTTGCGCGTTTAATTTCAGTTTGTCATTAACACGCACACCCACACACACACACACACACACACACACACACACACGGGGCTTTTCATCATTTTTTTTTCTCTTTTTCTTTTTGTGCTTTGATCGCGTATCTCTTTTCTGTCGTATTATTTTGGCGTGGTAGGTATTAACGCCCTGCCTCATGGTTGTTCGGTAGTTTCCCTCTGTTTAGCTTCACGTATTTCACGATCCTGGCGAGGGATCCCATGTTTTCTTTACACCCCTTCCTTCTCTAGGTTAACGTAGGAGTTACTGAAGACCTGGTGTTGGATTTCCCACCTCAAGCTAGTGGGTAAAGATGAAGGGCCTTTGAAGTGTCTGGTTGAATGTGAACTTAATACGAAGGTAAAAGGTGACAAAAGTAGGTCGAATTAGGTGATCTATCTACCACGCCAGGTAATTCTGTCCTGGGTGTAGTTATGATCATTAGTGTTATCATTATAATTATCGTAATAGTGATGATGGAGGTAGTGAAGATGGGTTCTGAGATGGTTTCCCGGCCTCCACTTTCTCGCTCCTCCCAGCCTGTACATAGCTGCTATCTCCTCCTCCACCACACACTCCCACACTCTCCTTTCCCTACACCACCACACCTTCCAGTCTCTCTCACCACACTTCCTTCCATTGCTTTGCTTCTCCCTTCCCCCTTCCTCACTGTCCCCCCACACGATTTGGTCTCTCTCTCTCTCTCTCTCTCTCTCTCTCTCTCTCTCTCTCTCTCTCTCTCTCTCTCTCTCTCTCTCTCTCTCTCTCTCTCTCTCTCTCTCTCTCCTGCCACGTTGTCACATCAGTGTTCCTAGTGAGGAGGTCTCTTGGTCTTTGCCTTGGGGAACAGTAGCGTGAGTCTGGGGAAGCCACCTGGCTTAACATGGACTAGGGAGAGGGGAGGGAAGGTGGCTTAACATGGTCTAGGGAGAGGGGAGGGAAGGTGGCTTAACATGGTCTAGGGAGAGGGGAGGGAAGGTGGCTTAACATGGTCTAGGGAGAGGGGAGGGAAGGTGGCTTAACATGGTCTAGGGAGAGTGGAGGGAAGGTGGCTTAACATGGACTAGGGAGAGGGGAGGGAAGGTGGCTTAACATGGACTAGGGAGAGGGGAGGGAAGGTGGCTTAACATGGTCTAGGGAGAGGGGAGGGAAGGTGGCTTAACATGGACTAGGGAGAGGGGAGGGAAGGTGGCTTAACATGGTCTAGGGAGAGGGGAGGGAAGGTGGCTTAACATGGACTAGGGAGAGGGGAGGGAAGGTGGCTTAACATGGACTAGGGAGAGGGGAGGGAAGGTGGCTTAACATGGACTAGGGAGAGGGGAGGGAAGGTGGCTTAACATGGACTAGGGAGAGGGGATGGGAGGTGGCTTAACATGGGCTAGGGAGAAGGAAGGGGAGGTGGCTTAACATGGGCTAGGGAGAAGGAAGGGGAGGTGACTTAACATGGACTAGGGAGAGGGGATGGGAGGTGGCTTAACATGGACTAGGGAGAGGGGAAGGGGAGGTGGCTTAACATGGACTAGGGAGAGGGGAAGGGGAGGTGGCTTAACATGGGCTAGGGAGAAGGAAGGGGAGGTGGCTTAACATGGGCAAGGGAGAAGGAAGGGGAGGTGGCTTAACATGGGCTAGGGAGAAGGAAGGGGAGGTGGCTTAACATGGGCTAGGGAGAAGGAAGGGGAGGTGGCTTAACATGGGCTAGGGAGAAGGAAGGGGAGGTGACTTAACATGGACTAGGGAGAGGGGATGGGAGGTGGCTTAACATGGACTAGGGAGAGGGGAGGGAAGGTGGCTTAACATGGACTAGGGAGAGGGGAGGGAAGGTGGCTTAATATGGACTAGGGAGAGGGGAGGGAAGGTGACTTAACATGGACTAGGGAGAGGGGAGGGGAGGTGGCTTAACATGGACTAGGGAGAGGGGAGGGAAGGTGGCTTAACATGGACTAGGGAGAGGGGAGGGAAGGTGACTTAACATGGACTAGGGAGAGGGGAGGGAAGGTGACTTAACATGGACTAGGGAGAGGGGAGGGAAGGTGACTTAACATGGACTAGGGAGAGGGGAGGGAAAGTGGCTTAACATGGACTAGGGAGAGGGGAGGGAAGGTGACTTAACATGGACTAGGGAGAGGGGAGGGAAGGTGACTTAACATGGACTAGGGAGAGTGGAGGGAAGGTGGCTTAACATGGACTAGGGAGAGGGGAGGGAAGGTGACTTAACATGGACTAGGGAGAGGGGAGGGAAGGTGACTTAACATGGACTAGGGAGAGGGGAGGGAAGGTGACTTAACATGGACTAGGGAGAGGGGAGGGAAGGTGACTTAACATGGACTAGGGAGAGTGGAGGGAAGGTGACTTAACATGGACTAGGGAGAGGGGAGGGAAGGTGGCTTAACATGGACTAGGGAGAGGGGAGGGAAGGTGACTTAACATGGACTAGGGAGAGTGGAGGGAAGGTGACTTAACATGGACTAGGGAGAGGGGAGGGAAGGTGACTTAACATGGACTAGGGAGAGGGGAGGGAAGGTGGCTTAACATGGACTAGGGAGAGGGGAGGGAAGGTGTCTTAACATGGACTAGGGAGAGGGGAGGGAAGGTGACTTAACATGGACTAGGGAGAGGGGAGGGAAGGTGTCTTAACATGGACTAGGGAGAGGAGATGGGAGGTGGCTTAACATGAGCATGTGGATGTGGAGGTGACTTGATAAGGGTGAAGCAGGGAGAAGGGAGGGGGACTAAAGCTGGTAAAGCTTTGAGAGAGAGAGAGAGAGAGAGAGAGAGAGAGAGAGAGAGAGAGAGAGAGAGAGAGAGAGAGAGAGAGAGAGAGAGAGCTCGCCGTGGACCCCGCTGAAGCTCCCATGGCCAACCATGGATGAAAGTGGGAGAGGAGTGAGAGTAGAGTGGAACATATCTTGGTATGGAGCGGAGGAGGAGGAGGAGGAGGCCTGGAGATGGTCTGGCGCGGATCAGAGGCAGAAGTAGGGACCCAAGGCTAAAGTGAGTGAGTTAGTGAGAGAGAGAGAGAGAGAGAGAGAGAGAGAGAGAGAGAGAGAGAGAGAGAGAGAGAGAGAGAGAGAGAGAGAGAGAGAGAGAGTCTGGGGGTGGCAGTGGGAGGACCTAGCAGCTAAGGTGAGGGGATTACCCTGGGGGAGGACAGATGGTCCTTCGTCAAACCAGCGAGTTGGTGAGTGGGGAGATGGGAAGCTTACCTCGAAGTGGATGGGGGAGCTTATCACAAGCCATGGGTTAGGGGAGTAACCTTAGTGGGGAGATGGGAAGCTTACCTCGAAGGGGATGGGGGAGCTTATCACAAGCCATGGGTTGGGGGAGTAACCTTAGTGGGGAGATGGGAAGCTTACCTCGAAATGGATGGGGGAGCTTATCACAAGCCATGGGTTGGGGGAGTAACCTTAGTGGGGAGATGGGAAGCTTACCTCGAAGGGGATGGGGGAGCTTATCACAAGCCATGGGTTGGGAGAGTAACCTTAGTGGGGAGATGGGAAGCTTACCTCGAAATGGATGGGGGAGCTTATCACAAGCCATGGGTTGGGAGATTACCTCTGGACTATAAATGGGGAGGTGAGCGTAGCGCTTGACACGGATAAGGAGCTTTCGTGTGTATGGGGAGATGGGAGCTTAACACTGGATTTAGATGGGAAGCTTAAACGTGGACACGGGTGAAGAGATGGGAGCTTGGCCTCGAACATGGGTGGGAGTTTACCACAGCACACAGATGGGGAGATGGGGAGCTTATCACTAAACATGGATTGGGGGAATTGCTAGTTTAGGTTGGAGATGACTAGCAAAACTGGGGAGATAACTATGCCGTCTTGGGGAGAGACGATTGGGATTGAAGATTAGGAATGAGTGCACCATGTTGAGGACATCTCAAGGATTGGGGATTGGAGATGCTGACGTGGGAGGGAGAATCACTCACATCCAGGATTGGTATATACGATTGGGATGTAACCATCCCAGGCTGGGGAGATGACGGAGATTCAGGATTGGTGAATGATTGGAGGGTAGTGAGTGTTCAGATGAAGGAAACAACCAGGGTCCTTCGACTGAGGATTGGCTATTCCAGGATTGGGAGATGACTTGAGGGTCAAGCTGGGTGGCTAGGGTAGGGGAATGGCTGGCTGGGTGGCTAGGGCAAGGGACTGGCAGGCTTGCTGGGTGGCTAGGGCAGGAGGCTGGGTGGCTAGGGCAGGAGACTGGCAGGCTTGCTGGGTGGCTAGGGCAGGAGGCTGGGTGGCTAGGGCAGGAGACTGGCAGGCTTACTGGGTGGCTAGGGTAGGGGAATGGCTGGCTGGGTGGCTAGGGCAAGGGACTGGCAGGCTTGCTGGGTGGCTAGGGCAGGAGGCTGGGTGGCTAGGGCAGGACACTGGCAGGCTTACTGGGTGGCTAGGGCAGGAGGCTGGATGGCTAGGGCAGGAGACTGGCAGGCTTGCTGGGTGGCTAGGGCAGGAGGCTGGGTGGCTAGGGCAGGAGACTGGCAGGCTTACTGGGTGGCTAGGGTAGGGGAATGGCTGGCTGGGTGGCTAGGACAGGAGACTGGCAGGCTTGCTGGGTGGCTAGGGTAGGGGAATGATTGGCTAGGGCAGGAGACTGGCAGGCTTACTGGGTGGCTAGGGTAGGAGGCTGGATGGCTAGGGCAGGAGACTGGCAGGCTTGCTGGGTGGCTAGGGTAGGGGAATGACTGGCTAGGACAGGAGACTGGCAGGCTTACTGGGTGGCTAGGGCAGGAGGCTGGATGGCTAGGGCAGGAGACTGGCAGGCTTGCTGGGTGGCTAGGGTAGGGGAATGACTGGCTAGGACAGGAGACTGGCAGGCTTGCTGGGTGGCTAGGGTAGGGGAATGACTGGCTAGGGCAGGAGACTGGCAGGCTTACTGGGTGGCTAGGGCAGGAGGCTGGATGGCTAGGGCAGGAGACTGGCAGGCTTGCTGGGTGGCTAGGGCAGGAGGCTGGATGGTTAGGGCAGGAGACTGGCAGGCTTGCTGGGTGGCTAGGGTAGGAGACTGGCAGGCTTGCTGGGTGGCTAGGGTAGGGGAATGACTGGCTGGGTGGCTAGGGCAGGGGACTGGCAACCTGGGTGGCTAGGGTAGGGTCGAGAATTGCTCCCCAGAGGGTGAGAAACCACAGTGAGGAGCAGGGAGGTTGTGGTGAGGTTGTGATGGGGTTGTGTTAACAAGTCTACAGATACAGACAATGGTACAGGGATCGTGTTATGGTGGTGATGACTTAATGTGATGGTGTTAAGGTCTGCCATGTGTGATGTTATGATGGTGTTAAGGTCTGCCGTGTGTGATGTTATGATGGTGTTAAGGTCTGGCATGTGTGATGTTATGATGGTGTTAAGATCTGCCGTGTGTGATGTTATGATGGTGTTAAGGTCTGCCATGTGTGATGTTATGATGGTGTTAAGGTCTGCCGTGTGTGATGTTATGATTGTGTTAAGATCTGCCGTGTGTGATGTTACATGACGGTGTTAAGGTCTGTCAAGTGTGGTGTTATAACTGTGTTAACATTTGGATCTCACTAGCACTTCCTCCTCTCGTTGTTTCCTTCATAACCTTCTCGTAACATTTGAGAGAACGAATTCCCGACACGTTCTCTCCCCCAAAATAGGTCGTTTCTCCGGTCTCTCCCTATCCAGCCCTCCACCCAACATAGGTCGTTTCTCTGGTCTCTCCCCCAGCCCTCCACCCAACATAGGTCGTTTCTCCGGTCTCTCCCTATCCAGCCCTCCACCCAACATAGGTCGTTTCTCCGGTCTCTCCCCCCAGCCCTCCACCCAACATAGGTCGTTTCTCCGGTCTCTCCCCCAGCCCTCCACCCAACATAGGTCGTTTCTCTGGTCTCTCTCCCCCAGCCCTCCACCCAACATAGGTCGTTTCCCCGGTCTCTCCCTATCCAGCCCTCCACCCAACATAGGTCGTTTCTCCGGTCTCTCCCCCCAGCCCTCCACCCAAAATAGGTCGTTTCTCTGGTCTCTCCCCCGAGCCCTCCACCCAACATAGGTCGTTTCTCTGGTCTCTCCCCCCAGCCCTCCACCCAACATAGGTCGTTTCCCCGGTCTCTCCCACCAGCCCTCCACCCAACATAGGTCGTTTCTCCGGTCTCTCCCCCAGTTTACCATTTCCTCTTAAACACAGCTACTCCAACGCTCCTCCCCGACATCGCCTCCCTCCCTGTAGAGCCTCCCTCCATCATCCTCCTCCCCACACACACACATACACACACACACACACACACACACACACACACACACACACACACACACACACACACACACACAGGAGGTCCACACCCCATGCAAGACATCTTAGGTATTCGAGGATACTGGGTAAGTATCAGAGGCAAGGCCCCGTCGAACCCCAGCTCCGTCGAACCCCAGCCCCGTCGAACCTCAGCCCCGTAGAACCCCAGCATCGTCTGATCCCAGCCCCTTCGAGTCCCAGCCTTATCGAACCCTAGCCTCGTTGAACCCCAGCCCTGTCGAGCCCCAGCCCTTCGAACCCAAGCCTCGTCGAACCTCAGCCCCGTCGAACCCCAGCCTCATCGAACCCCAGCCTCGTTGAACCCCAGCCTCGTCGAACCCCAGCCCCGTCGAACCCCAGCTCCGTCGAACCCCAGCTCCGTCGAACCCAGGATCTGTCATACCCCTGTCCCGTCGAACCCTAGCACCGAAGAACCCCAACCTTGTCGAACACCAGCCCCATCGGAACTCAGCTCCGTCGAACCCCAGCCCCTGTCGAACTCCAGATCCGTCGAACTCCAACCCCTGTCGAACCCCAGATCCATCGAACCCCATCCTTGTTGAACTCCAGATCCGTCTAACCTCAGCCCCAGTCGTACCCTAGATCCGTCGAACCCCAGATCCGTCGAACCCCAGATCCGTCGAACCCCATCCTTGTTGAACTCCAGATCTGTCAAACCTCAGCCCCAGTCGAACCCTAGATCCGTCGATTCTTGACGCTCCCTTCGTCATTTCCCGTCAGCCTGTGTTTAAGTGAAAGTTGGCAACTCTCCCTCTCCCATCTCTCTCTCTCTCTCTCTCTCTCTCTCTCTCTCTCTCTCTCTCTCTCTCTCTCTCTCTCTCTCTGGTGAGCAGGGGGAGTTGCCATGGCAGCCCCCCGTCTCCTCCCTGCGTTGTTAAGACTCTGGCCTCACAGTGTGCGGGGCCATGTTCTCCCTCGCCCCGCACCGTCGTCTGTGGCGTCGTCACACAGTGTGGCCACTACGCGCTGGCCATGCTGCAGCT
>NC_092230.1:10213019-10238019 GCF_036320965.1 Panulirus ornatus | reverse complement strand
TTGGTAAACGTACGATTGTTCAAGACAGACAACGAGCGTATCATAAACTTATCAATTTACAAATACATATATATATATATATATATATATATATATATGTATATATATATATATATATATATATATATATATATATATATATATATATATATATATATATATATATATATATATATACATATATATATATATATATATATATATATATATATATATATATATATATATATATATATATATATATATATATATAGGGAAAATGATTTGGTAAACAGAGAAGAGGTAGTAAAAGCTTTGCGGAAGATGGAAGCCGGCAAGGCGGCGGGTTTGCATGGTATTGCAGTGGAATTTATTAAAAAAGGGGGTGACTGTATTGTTGACTGGTTGGTAAGGTTATTTAATGTATGTATGACTCATGGTGAGGTGCCTGAGGATTGGCGGAATGCTTGCATAGTGCCATTGTACAAAGGCAATGGGGATAAGAGTGAGTGCTCAAATTACAGAGGTATAAGTTTGTTGAGTATTCCTGGTAAATTATATGGGAGGGTATTGATTGAGAAGGTGAAGGCATGTACAGAGCATCAGATTGGGGAAGAGCAGTGTGGTTTCAGAAGTGGTAGAGGATGTGTGGATCGGGTGTTTGCTTTGAAGAATGTATGTGAGAAATACTTAGAAAAGCAAATGGATTTGTATTTAGCATTTATGGATCTGGAGAAGGCATATGATAGAGTTGTTAGAGATGCTCTGTGGAAGGTATTAAGAATATATGGTGTGGGAGGCAAGTTGTTAGAAGCAGTGAAAAGTTTTTATCGAGGATGTAAGGCATGTGTACGTGTAGGAAGAGAGGAAAGTGATTGGTTCTCAGTGAATGTAGGTTTGCGGCAGGAGTGTGTGATGTCTCCATGGTTGTTTAATTTGTTTATGGATGGAGTTGTTAGGGAGGTGAATGCAAGAGTTTTAGAAAGAGGGGCAAGTATGAAGTCTGTTGTGGATGAGAGAGCTTGGGAAGTGAGTCAGTTGTTGTTCGCTGATACAGCGCTGGTGGCTGATTCATGTGAGAAACTGCAGAAGCTGGTGACTGAGTTTGGTAAAGTGTGTGAAAGAAGAAAGTTAAGAGTAAATGTGAATAAGAGCAAGGTTATTAGGTACAGTAGGGTTGAGGGTCAAGTCAATTGGGAGGTAAGTTTGAATGGAGAAAAACTGGAGGAAGTAAAGTGTTTTAGATATCTGGGAGTGGATCTGGCAGCGGATGGAACCATGGAAGCGGAAGTGAATCATAGGGTGGGGGAGGGGGCGAAAATCCTGGGAGCCTTGAAGAATGTTTGGAAGTCGAGAACATTATCTCGGAAAGCAAAAATGGGTATGTTTGAAGGAATAGTGGTTCCAACAATGTTGTATGGTTGCGAGGCGTGGGCTATGGATAGAGTTGTGCGCAGGAGGGTGGATGTGCTGGAAATGAGATGTTTAGGACAATGTGTGGTGTGAGGTGGTTTGATCGAGTAAGTAATGTAAGGGTAAGAGAGATGTGTGGAAATAAAAAGAGCGTGGTTGAGAGAGCAGAAGAGGGTGTTTTGAAATGGTTTGGGCACATGGAGAGAATGAGTGAGGAAAGATTGACCAAGAGGATATATGTTTCGGAGGTGGAGGGAACGAGGAGAAGTGGGAGACCAAATTGGAGGTGGAAAGATGGAGTGAAAAAGATTTTGTGTGATCGGGGCCTGAACATGCAGGAGGGTGAAAGGAGGGCAAGGAATAGAGTGAATTGGAGCGATGTGGTATACCGGGGTTGACGTGCTGTCAGTGGATTGAATCAGGGCATGTGAAGCGTCTGGGGTAAACCATGGAAAGCTGTGTAGGTATGTATATTTGCGTGTGTGGACGTATGTATATACATGTGTATGGGGGTGGGTTGGGCCATTTCTTTCGTCTGTTTCCTTGCGCTACCTCGCAAACGCGGGAGACAGCGACAAAGCAAAATAAATAAATAAATAAATATATATATATATATATATATATATATATATATATATATATATATATATATGAATATTCTTATGTATACTTTCTTCTCTCAGCCGCCTTCGCGAATAGCGTCAGGAACATACGAACAATAGCGTCATTTGTACACATCCACTCTCAAACTGTCAGGTATTATACACACAAACTGGAGTCTACCGTCCACAACTATATATATATATATATATATATATATATATATATATATATATATATATATATATATATATATATATATATATATATATATGTATATATTCTTTTCCTACTGTGTTTGTTGTTCGTTACCTTAAAGTACGTCGGGAACACACGACAAAGTCTTAAAGGAAAAATCCTCCCTTCGCTCCTTCCTCTGTTCCTAATTTTGAAATTTTACGAGAATAGACAGGTGTATTACCACTCCCAGCTCCCAGAAAATATGAAGGTAGAATTCTTTCTTCCCCTGTCCCAAGGATACCCTCCCCCTCCTTGTGTTTCATTGTCTTAAAAGATGGACAGAAGGAGCCAAGTAGGGAGTGCTTATCCTCCTCGAAGGCTTAGGCTTGGGTCTCTGAATGTATGTGGATGTAATCAAGATGAGAAGAGAGAAGAGATAGGTAGTATGTTTGAGGAAAAAACTGTAACAAAGCTCAAGGGTAAAGAGGAAGAATGGTTTGGAAATGTGAGAGAACCAGAGCTAAGGAAGGGGTTGCATTAATGCTGAAGCAGAAGTCGTGGGAGTGTATGAGAGTATATGGAAGTAAGCTCTAAAGTGATTTGGGTGAAAATGAAAGTGGATGGATGACTTAGTGCTTATGCACCTGGCTATGAGAAGAAAGGTTATGAGAGACAAGTTTTTGAGAGCACCTGAGTGAGTGTGTCTGCAGGTTTCATGCAAAAGGCCGGGTATCATCGATGGGTGAATTAAGTGTGAAGGTGAGTAATTAGTAGTTGAAGGTATAAATTGTGAGGCATAAAGGTATTCGGTAAAGTGATAGGAAATTGTTAACAGCTTATAGGGGTGTGCTGAAAACGAACTGGTGACTGGCAATGCCTGGTATAAAGAGATGGACATACACACTATACGTATGTGGATAAGAAAATTAATCACGGGGCATTATTACATTAATTACTGTAGTAATTCATTAGCGTGTAAAAGAGAGTCTTTTGGATGCGTATATGCTTAGAGGGGCAGCTGGTGGGATGTCTGATCATTATCTTGTGAAGGCGAGGATAAAGAAATGTAGAGGCTTTCAGAAAGGAAACATGATCGATGAGAAGAGATGGAATGAGTAAGCTTTGAATAAAGTTGTGTGAAGAAATACTAGGAGAGATTGAGAGCAGAATGGCAAAAGGTGGGAGCAAAGGAAGCTAGGGCGGTAAGGGAGGAATGTGAGGTATTTAAGGAAGCTGTGTTGGCATGTGCGAGAGATGCAAGTGTCATGCGAAAGGTGGAAGGTGAGCAGATTAGGAAAAGTAGTGAGTGGTGGGATGAAGAAGTTAAGTTGCTAGCCACAGAGAAAAGAGAGGCGTTTGGACGATACTTCCAAGGAAGGAGTGCAAATGACTGGGAGATGTATAAAAGAAAGCGGCAGGAGGTCAAGAGGAAGGTGTAGGAGTTGGAAAACAAGGCAAATGAGAGTTAGGTTGAGGGAGTATTATCATACTTTAGGGAAAATATAAAGATGTTTCGAAAGGGGATAAATAACGTGCGGAAGACAAGAGAACAAATGGGAATATTAGTGAAGTTGGCTAAAGGGGAAGTGATAACAGATAGTGATGAATTGAAGAGGACATGAAGTGAGTATTTTGAGGCTTGTTGAATATGTTTGATGCCAGAATGGCAGATGTAAGATGTTTTGGTCGGGATGGTTGAAATTATTAAGAAAGAAGGTGACTGTTGTAGATTGGTTGGTAAGGATATTCATTATATGAATGGATCATGATGAAGTGCCTGAGGATTGGCGGAATGCCTGCATAGTGCTAGTGTTTAAAGGCAAATGGGATAAAAGTGAGTGTTCAGACGACAGAGGTATAAATTTGTTGAGTACACTTGGTAAAGAGTATGGGAGGGTATTGCTTGAGAGGGTGAAGGCATGTACAGAGCATCAGATTAGGTAGGAGCAGTGTGGTTTCAAATGTGGTAGAGGATGTGTGCATCAGGTGTTTTCTTTGAAGAATGTGAGTTAGAAATACTTAGAAGAAAAATGGATTTGTCTGTGGCATTTATGGGTAAGAGGAAGGCATATGATAGGGTTGAAAGAGATACTTTGTGGAAGGTCTTAAGAATATATTGTGTGAGGTAGGCTGCTAGAAGCTGTGAGAAGCTTTTATCAAGTTTTTAAGGCGGACAGTGAATGGTTTTTAAGAGGACAGTGATGTTTGGTCTGCGGTACAGTTGTGTGATGCCACATGGTTGTTTCATTTGTTTATGGATGGGATGGTGAAGGAGGTAATGCAAGAGTCTTGGAGAGAGGGGCGAGTTGCAGTCTGTTGGGCATGAGAGAACCTGGAAAGTGAGTCAGTTGTTGTTGTTCGCTTATGATACAACGCTGGTGGCTGATTGGAGGGAGAAACTGCGGAAGTTGGTACTGAGTTTAGAAGACTATGCGAAGGGAGAAAGTTGAGAGTAAATGTGAATAAAAGTAATATTGCTAGGCTCAGCTAGGCTCAGCAGGTTGAGGGACAAGTTAGTTGCGTGGTAAGCTTGAATGGAGAATAATTGGAGGAAGGGAAGTGTTTTTGTATATATATATATATATATATATATATATATATATATATATATATATATATATATATATATATATATATAAGAGATGCTTCCTATATTTGTTTCCTTGCCTCTGGTCAGTATTATATAGCTTCCAATGATTTCCACTTTGTTGATGTTCCCAAGATTCTGTCTTACCATCAATGTTCTTATTTTTCCCTTTTTTCCGTAAAGGATAATATTGGTTCAGTTTGTAAGCAGTTATCGTATCTACGGATTTGTAGTTACATGTCGATCGCTCGCAAACTTCATGCTCTCAAAATGTGTCGCTATGTCATGCTCGCCCTGCGGGGAAAGTGATCATTACTCTCACATTTCTCTCTTTTTCCCAGCTGCTCGTAACACAAAGTAGGGGGAAAAGATGGAGGGAAGTACTCGCATGCGTCTCCCTCGCAGATGAGCGACGTAGGAGAGAGATGAGTCGGGTGTGTGTGTGTGTGTGTGTGTGTGTGGGGGTTTGGATGTGGGGTGGTGGGATGCATGGTAAAGTGCTACAATACAGCCAGGAACATAAAGCATCAGCCACATTGTACACAATCTTGGCAAATATTCAAGTGGACTGGGCGCCGCTCAGTGGCACTGACATACCATGTAAATAACTTGTATATTGTACTGTCTCCTTCTACTGCTGCTGCCTGATGTTATCTCTTGTCTTGCTCCAACAACAACAACACACACATTATAATAATACAATTATATGAATATATATATATATATATATATATATATATATATATATATATATATATATATATATATATATATATATATATATATATATATATATATATATATGGGGATAGGGGAGAAAATACTTCCCATGTATTCCCTGCTTGTCGTATGAGGCGACTAAAACGGGAGGGAGTGGGGAGGCTGGAAATCCTCCCCTCTCGTTTTTTTAGTTTTCCATAAGAAGGAACTGAGGAGGGGTCCAAGTGAGGATATTCCCTCAAAGGCTCAGTCCTCTGTTCTTAACGCTACCTCGCTAACGCGGGAAATCACTAATGGTAAAAAAAAAGAATATATATATATATATATATATATATATATATATATATATATATATATATATATATATATATATATATATATATCTATATATATATATATATATATATATATATATATATATATATATATATATATATATATATATATAGCCAAATATGTGGTTGATAGCATGAAGGTGGGTGATGGCAAGGTAAAGCTGGTACTGTGTCACTTGTCTGTGTCAGGAGGCACACATACCCATCAGCAGTGAACGTGCCCAGTTGGCCAGCGAGTGGCACCAGTTATATAAAGAGGCAGCAGCTGGGCAGTGATCCAGGTCGTGGATTTATGGCAGTGAGGCATTGGTCATGGGCAGTGAGGCATTGGTCATGGGCAGTGAGGCATTGGTCATGGGCAGTGAGGCATTGGTCATGGGCAGTGAGGTATTGGTCATGGGCAGTGAGGCATTGGTCATGGGCAGTGAGGTATTGGTCATGGGCAGTGAGGTATTGGTCATGGGCAGTGAGGTATTGGTCATGGGCAGTGAGGCATTGGTCATGGGCAGTGAGGCATTGGTCATGGGCAGTGAGGCATTGGTCATGGGCAGTGAGGCATTGGTCATGGGCAGTGAGGCATTGGTCATGGGCAGTGAGGTATTGGTCATGGGCAGTGAGGCATTGGTCATGGGCAGTGAGGCATTGGTCATGGGCAGTGAGGCATTGGTCATGGGCAGTGAGGTATTGGTCATGGGCAGTGAGGCATTGGTCATGGGCAGTGAGGCATTGGTCATGGGCAGTGAGGCATTGGTCATGGGCAGTGAGGTATTGGTCATGGGCAGTGAGGTATTGGTCATGGGCAGTGAGGTATTGGTCATGGGCAGTGAGGTATTGGTCATGGGCAGTGAGGTATTGGTCATGGGCAGTGAGGCATTGGTCATGGGCAGTGAGGTATTGGTCATGGGCAGTGAGGTATTGGTCATGGGCAGTGAGGCATTGGTCATGGGCAGTGAGGTATTGGTCATGGGCAGTGAGGCATTGGTCATGGGCAGTGAGGCATTGGTCATGGGCAGTGAGGTATTGGTCATGGGTAGTGAGGTATTGGTCATGGGCAGTGAGGCATTGGTCATGGGCAGTGAGGTATTGGTCATGGGCAGTGAGGCATTGGTCATGGGCAGTGAGGTATTGGTCATGGGCAGTGAGGTATTGGTCATGGGCAGTGAGGTATTGGTCATGGGTAGTGAGGTATTGGTCATGGGCAGTGAGTGGACTACAGTCCAGAGCAGTTAAGGCACGTTAGGTCAAGAAGTCAAGTTTGGGTCAAAGAAGTTGAGGTTGGGTCAAGAAGCCGTGGCTTGGTCAGAGAAGCTGAAGTTGGGTCAAAGAAGCTGAGATTAGGTCAAGAAGCTGAGGTTGGGTCAAGTAGCCAAGGTTGGGTAAGAGAAGCTGAGGTTGAGTCAGAAAAGCTGAGGTTGCGTCAAGAAGCCGAGGCTAGGTCCGAAAAGCTGAGGTTAGGTCAAGAAGCTTAGGTTGGGTCAAAGAAGCTGAGGTTGGGTCAGAGAAGCTGAGGTTAGGTCAAGAAGCTGAGTTTGGGTCAGAGAAGCTAAGGTTGGGTCAAGAAGCTGAGGTTAGGTCAAGAAGCTGAGGTTGGGTCAAGAAGCCGTGGCTGGGTCATAGAAGCTGAGGTTGGGTCAGAGAAGCTGAGGTTGGGTCAAGAAGCCGTGGCTGGGTCATAGAAGCTGAGGTTGGGTCAGAGAAGCTGAGGTTGGGTCAAGAATCCGAGGTTGGGTCAGAGAAGCTGAGGTTGGGTCAGAGAAGCTGAGGTTAAGTAAAGATGAGGTTGAATCAAGAAGCTGAGATTGGGTCAAGAAGCAGAGGTTGGGTCAGAGAAGCTGAGGTTGGGTCAAGAATCCGAGGTTGGGTCAGAGAAGCTGAGGTTGGGTCAGAGAAGCTGAGGTTAAGTAAAGATGAGGTTGAATCAAGAAGCTGAGATTGGGTCAAGAAGCAGAGGTTGGGTCAGAGAAGCTGAGGTTGGGTCAGAGAAGCTGGGGTTGGGTCAAGAGGCCGAGGCTAGGTCAGAAAAGCTGAGATTGGGTCAAGAAGCTGAGGTTGGGTTAAGAAGCCGAGGTTGGGTCAGAGAAGCTGAGGTTGGGTCAAAGAAGCTGGGGTTGGGTCAAGAAACCGGGGTTGGGTCAAAGTAGCTGAGATTAGGTCAAGAAGCAGAGGTTAGGTCAGAGAAGCTGAGGCTGAGTCAAGAATCCAAGGTTTGGTCAGAGAAGCTGAGGTTGGGTCAAGAAGCTTAGGTTGGGTCAAAGAAGCTGAGGTTGGGTCAAAGAAGCTGAGGTTGGGTCAAAGAAGCTGAGGTTGGGTCAAGAATCCGAGGTTGGGTCAGAGAAGCTAAGGTTGGATCACGAAGCTGAGGCTGGGTCAAAGAAGCTGAGGTTGGGTCAAGCACCCGAGGCTGTGTCAAAGAAGCTGGGGTTGGGTCAAGAAGCTGAGGTTGGTGTCAAAGAGGCATAGGTTGGGTCAAGAAGCCGACGTTGGGTCAAAGAAGCTTAGGTTGGGTCAAAGAAGCCGAGGTTGGATCACAGAATCCGAGTTTTGGTCGAGAAGCTGAGGTTGGGTCAGAGAAGCTGAGGTTGGGTAGAGAGTACATCAGTTGGGTGAGAGCACATTAGGTTGGCTAGGGAGGTGTTAAGTTCAGGCACCAGGTGGGGTAGAGAACACACGAGTCAGGTATAAACCTCATTAGGTGGTGTAGAGAACACAGAAACCTGATAGAGAACACAAGGGTCTAGTTTAAAGTTCACTGGAAGGGGTAGAGAACACAGGAGGTCGGGCAAAGAACACGAAAGTCATGCTTCACATATCTGCACTTCCTTTAGCTTCACATACTTCCTCGAACTTCACATCATCAATACTCTATATCTTCACATATCTTCCTTCAACTTCACATATCTCTACTTCCTCTAACTTCACATTATTCCCTCTAACTTCACGTATCCTCACTTCCTTCAACTTGACACATCTGTACTCCCCTCAAACTTCATATCTTTATACTCACTTTAACTTCAAACATCTACACTTCCATTCACTTCTCAAGCATCTGCTCCATATTCACCGTAACATAACGACCACCTGTTATAAATTCTCACCTCTTGAAACCTAACGTTCGCCTTTGGCATACTACAATTTTCCGCTCTGCCACGGCTGTATTCAAACAGGTAGTTAGATGGTTGTCATTGGCCTAACAATGTGTGGTTGGCCATTGCACGCTCGGGTTCAACCTCCCTGTCGTCTCCTGGCAATGTAAGGTGTATGTGGACGGTGTGGCCTGCGTGCTCTGGCCATACGTGTGGAGAGGATATTGTCTCGTGTATTTTGCGACTTGGCAGCGACTGAAGGTCTGTGTGTCCTTGAGCGCTCCTGGCTGATGTATTGATGCATTAAGTTATTGTACATTTAGTTCTTCATTAATACGAGTTGATGTTAGTGATTTTATATTAGTGTTTATTACTGTTGCATATTGTTTAGTTTTGTAGACGAGTTTAAGAAAATGCGGGAAGTGAGTGGCATCAATCCGTTTTCTGTATTGTTGTATACGTCCTTCCCTCGTCCGTCATGGGCCATATTTGTATATATTATACTTGATCGTCTTTTCCCCTCGTTATCGACGTAGCGCCAGGAACAGACGGAGAAAGGCCACATTCGCTCACACACAGTCTCCAGCTGGCGTGTATAATGCACCGAAACCACAACTCCCTATCCACATCCAACCCCAACAGACCTTTCCACTGTTTACTCGCAAGTTTCACATGCTTTATATATGTGTGTGTGTGTATATATATATATATATATATATATATATATATATATATATATATATATATATATATATATATATATATATATATTTCTTTCTTTCAAACTATTCGCCATTTCCCGCTTTAGCGAGGTAGCGTTAAGAAATATATATATATATATATTTCTAAGAGTCCACGGGGAAAATGAAACACGATAAGTTCCCAAGTGCACTTTCGTGTAATGATCACATCATCAGGGGAGAACACAAGAGAGAAATATATATATATATATATATATATATATATATATATATATATATATATATATATATATATATATATATATATATATATGTATATATATTCATTATTTTTATTATACTTTGACGCTGTCTCCCGCGTTAGCGAGGTACCGCAAGGAAACAGACGAAAGAATGGCCCAACCCACCCACATACACACGCATATACATACACGTCCACACATACACATATACATGCCTATACAATTCAACGTATACATATGTATACATTCACGGACATATACAGATGTACATAATTCATACTTGCTGCCTTTATTCATTCCCATTGCCACCCCGCCACACATAAAATGACACACCCCGCCCCCAGCACGCGCGCGAGGTAGCGCTAGGAAAAGATAACAAGGCCAATTTCGTTTACACTTAGTCTCTAGCTGTCATGTATAATGCACCGAAACCACAGCTCCCTTTCTACATCCAGGCCCCACAACTTTCCATGGTTTACCCCAGACGATTCACGTGCCCTGGTTCAATCCATTGACAGCAGGGAGACCCCAGTATACAGCATCGTTCCAATTCACTTTATTCCTTGCACGCCTTTCACCCTCCTGCATGTTCAGGCCCCGATCGCTCAAAATCTTTTTCACTCCGTCCTACCACCTACAATTTGGTCTTCCACTTCTCGTTCCCTTCACCTCTGACACATATATCCTCTTTGTCAATCTTTCCTCACTAATTCTCTTCATGTGACCAAACCATTTCAATACACCCTCTTCTGCTCTCTCAACCACACTCGATTCATTAGTACACATCTCTCTTACCCTTTCATTACTTAATCAAACCACCTCACACCACATATTGTCCTCAAACATCTCATTACCAGCACATCCACCCTCCTCCGCACAACCCTATCTATAGCCCACGCCTCGCAACCATATAACATTGTTAGAACCACTATTCCTTCAAACATACCCAATTTTGCTTTCCGAGACAATGTTCTCGCCTTCCACACATTCTTCAACGCTCCCAGAACTTTCGCTCCCTCCCCCACTCTGTGACTCACTTCCGCTTCCATGGTTCCATCCGTTGCCAAATCCACTCTCAGATGTCTAAAACACTTCACTTCCTCCAGTTTTTCTTCATTCAAACTTACCTCCCAATTGACTTGTCCCTAACCTTACTGTACCTAATAACCTTGCTCTTATGCACATTTACTCTCAGCTTTCTTCTTTCACACACTTGGTGTGTGGTGACACCAAACTCAGTCACCAACTTCTGCAGTTTCTCACCCGAATCAGCCACCAGCGCTGTATCATCAGCGAACAACAACTGACTCACCAAGCCCTTTCATCCCCAACAGACTGCACTCTTGCCCCTCTCTCCAAGACTCGCGTTTACCTCCCCAACAAACCCGTCCATATATATATATATATATATATATATATATATATATATATATATATATATATATATATATATATATGTGTGTGTGTGTGTGTGTGTGTGTGTGTGTGTGTGTGTGTGTGTGATCTGCTACAATATTCAACGTTTTCCCGACTCTGTGTCTTGCTCAGGTGACGTGTTGGCTCTCCCACCCTCGCCCCTTGGCGCATATATGTATATATGTTGATATAAAACGTTTTCCCAGCTATGTTAACACCCCAGCTGACATTTTCGTAAAATGGCATTATTAGAAAAGAGGGAGAGAAAAGCCTTATCAGGCTCCGACACGCGAGGTCACTAAACGATTTTAACTATTTTTTTTCTTAATTTTCTAAAGGGAATTGATTACCATATATCGTCAGTATTTAAAGTAAAGCGTTTGAGTTCACTACTCACCATACGGGACCTAAGTTCCCTACACGGTCAGTACTTACCATACGGGACCTAAGTTCCCTACACGGTCAGTACTTACCATACGGGACCTAAGTTCCTTACACCGTCAGTACTCACCATACGGGACCTAAGTTCCATACACTGTCAGTACTCGCCATACGGGACCTAAGTTCCATACACCGTCAGTACTCACCATACGGGACCTAAGTTCCATACACCGTCAGTACTCACCATACGGGACCTAAGTTCCATACACCGTCAGTACTCACCATACGGGACCTAAGTTCCATACACCGTCAGTACTCACCATACGGGACCTAAGTTCCATACACCGTCAGTACTCACCATACGGGACCTAAGTTCCATACACCGTCAGTACTCACCATACGGGACCTAAGTTCCATACACCGTCAGTACTCACCATACGGGACCTAAGTTCCATACACCGTCAGTACTCACCATACGGGACCTAAGTTCCATACACCGTCAGTACTCACCATACGGGGCGTAAGTGAAGGGATTACTGTACATATCATCGGGACTTCTTCCCTTTGGTCGTGTATATCTTCACTACACTTATCCAGTGTTCTTCAGTAAATCTCATATGCTCTTGGTAATGACACCTTGACCTAATTAATGGTCGGATATTTGATATTACGACAGGACACAAGCAGTGGTCAGCCCGTTGTACACAACAAGAGCAGACTGTTGTCTGAGTTTAAATATGGCTAGGGTTCACACACACACACACACACACACACACACATATATATATATATATATATATATATATATATATATATATATATATATATATATATATATATATATATATATATATATTTCCTTCCTTCCTTCATACTATTCGCCATTTCCCGCGATAGCGAGGTAGCGTTAAGAACAGAGGACTGGGCCTTTGAGGGAATATCCTCACCTGACCCCCTTCTCCGCTCCTTCTTTTGGAAAAAAAAAAAAAAAAAAAAAAAAAAACGTATATAAAAAAACGCCTTTGAGGGAATATCCTCACCTGGCCCCCTTCTCTGTTCCTTCTTTTGGAAAATTGAAAAAAAAAAAATGAGAGGGGAGGATTTCCAGCCCCCCGATCCCTCCCCTTTTAGTCGCCTTCTACGACACGCAGGGAATACGTGGGGAGTATTCTTTCTCCACTATCGCCAGGGATATATATATATATATATATATATATATATATATATATATATATATATATATATATATATATATATATATATATGTATATATATATATATATATACTTTCATATTACGGTATATTGTTAAGGGTATGAGGTACGGTAGATAGTGACCGTCTTGCTTTTACAATGTCCTTGAGCCCGGCAGTCTCTGCTTGGTATTCTCCTTGTGCCAGCCCACACGGAGGTGTTGGCAGGGTTCACCCTGCTGTTGATGGCAGGGTGGAAAGAGTAGCAGGCAGCGGCCACAGAGACAAGACACCCACACATTACGTGGCTCTGGGGCCGGCACATGCACGGAGGGCGCCAGCAGGAGATGCGCAGCTACTGCGCCTCCGTCAGGCTTCGCCGCCCTTCCTGGCTGTGGCACATATATATTGTCTGACGCTCCTGACAGCTTTACGACCAGCCATCAAATGGAGGACGGACGTATGCTCTTACCCCTCACCCGTCCATGTCCTCACCGATCGTAAGGACTGGCCAAGTTCCCACGTCAGACACAACATCCCCGCCAACACCCATACTTCCTCCGTCTACCTCATGACGATTACCCTGGTCATGAATGTTGTATGAGTACATGTATGTAAGCAAACACACACACACACGCACGCACATACACACTCACACACCCACAGACACACACACACACACACACACACACACACACACACACACACACACACACATATATATATATATATATATATATATATATATATATATATATATATATATATATATATATATATATATCATTTATTATTTATATATTTTGCTTTGTCGCTGTCTCCCGCGTTTGCGAGGTAGCGCAAGGAAACAGACGAAAGAAATGGCCCAACCCACCCCCATACACAATGTATACACACACACACGTCCACACACGCAAATATACATACCTATACATCTCAATGTACACATATATATACATACACAGACACATGCATATATACCCATGCACACAATTCACACTGTCTGCCCCCATTCACTCCCATCGCCACCTCGCCACACATGGAATACCATCCCCCTCCCCCCTCATGTGTGCGAGGTAGCACTAGGAAAATGACAACAAAGGCCCCATTCGTTCACACTCAGTCTCTAGCTGCCACACAATAATGCCCGAAACCACAGCTCCCTTTCCACATCCAGGCCCCACACAACTTTCCCTGGTTTACCCCAGACGCTTCACATGCCCTGATTCAATCCACTAACAACACGTCAACCCCGGTATACCACATCGATCCAATTCACTCTATTCCTTGCCCTCCTTTCACCCTTCTGCATGTTCAGGCCCCGATCACACAAAATCCTTTTCACTCCATCTTTCCACCTCCAATTTGGTCTCCCACTTCTCCTCGTTCCCTCCACCTCCGACACATATATCCTCTTGGTCAATCTTTCCTCACTCATTCTCTCCATGTGCCCAAACCATTTCAAAACACCCTCTTCTGCTCTCTCAACCACGCTCTTTTTATTTCCACACATCTCTCTTACCCTTACATTACTTACTCGATCAAACCACCTCACACCACACATTGTCCTCGAACATCTCATTTCCAGCACATCCACCCTCCTGCGCACAACTCTATCCATAGCCCACGCCTCCCAACCATACAACATTGTTGGAACCACTATTCCTTCAAACATACCCATTTTTGCTTTCCGAGATAATGTTCTCGACTTCCACACATTCTTCAAGGGTCCCAGGATTTTCGCCCCCTCCCCCACCCTATGATTCACTTTCGCTTCCATGGTTTCATCCGCTGCCAGATCCAACCCCAGATATCTAAAACACTTTACTTCCTCCAGTTTTTCTCAATTCAAGCTAACCTCCCAATTGACTTGACCCTCAACCTTACTGTACCTAATAACCTTGGTCTTATTCACATTTACTCTTAACTTTCTTCTTTCACACACTTTACCAAACTCAGTCACCAGCTTCTGCAGTTTCCCACATGAATCAGCCACCAGCGCTGTATCATCAGCGAACAACAACTGACTCACTTCCCAAGCTCTCTCATCCCCAACAGACTTCATACTTGCCCCTCTTTCCAAAACTCTTGCATTCACCTCCCTAACAACCCCATCCATAAACAAATTAAACAACCATGGAGACATCCCACACCCCTGTCGCAAACCTACATTCACTGAGAACCAATCACTTTCCTCTCTTCCTACACGTACACATGCCTTACATCCTTGATAAAAACTTTTCACTGCTTCTAACAACTTGCCTCCCACACCATATTTGGTGATGTGAGAAGGAGATGGAGTAAGTATTTTGAAGGTTTTTTGAATGTGTTTGAAGATAGAGTGGCAGATATAGGGTGTTTTGGTCGAGGTGGTGTGCAAAGTGAGAGGGTTAGGGAAAATGATTTGGTAAGCAGAGAAGAGGTAGTAAGAGCTTTGCGGAAGATGAAAGCCGGCAAGGCAGCAGGTTTGGATGTATTGCAGTGGAATTTATTAGAAAAGGGGGTGACTGTATTG
Organism: Panulirus ornatus; assembly: GCF_036320965.1. NCBI lineage: Eukaryota > Metazoa > Arthropoda > Malacostraca > Decapoda > Palinuridae > Panulirus > Panulirus ornatus. The sequence goes on along the minus strand of NC_092230.1, from coordinate 10,222,675 downwards.
TTGACTGGTTGGTAAGGTTATTTAATGTACGTATGACTCATGGTGAGGTGCCTGAGGATTGGCGGAATGCGTGCATAGTGCCATTGTACAAAGGCAAAGGGGATAAGAGTGAGTGCTCAAATTACAGAGGTATAAGTTTGTTGAGTATTCCTGGTAAATTATATGGGAGGGTATTGATTGAGAGGGTGAAGGCATGTACAAAGCATCAGATTGGGGAAGAGCAGTGTGGTTTCAGAAGTGGTAGAGGATGCGTGGATCAGGTGTTTGCTTTGAAGAATGTATGTGAGAAATACTTAGAAAAGCAAATGGATTTGTATGTAGCATTTATGGATCTGGAGAAGGCATATGATAGAGTTGATAGAGATGCTCTGTGGAAGGTATTAAGATATATATATATATATATATATATATATATATATATATATATATATATATATATATATATATATATATATATATATATATATATATATATCCTCCCCTCTCATTTTTTTCTCTTAATTTTCCAAAAGAAGGAACAGAGAAGGGGGCCAGGTGAGGATATTCCCTCAGAGGCCCAGTCCTCTGTTCTTAACGCTACCTTGCTAATGCGGGAAATGGCGAATAGTTTGAAAGATATATATATATATATATATATATATATATATATATATATATATATATATATATATATATATATATATATATATATATATATATATCCCTGGGGATAGGGGAGAAATAATACTTCCCACGTATTCCCTGCGTGTCGTAGAAGGCGACTAAAAGGGAAGGGAGCGGGGGGCTGGAAATCCTCCCCTCTCGTTTTTTTTAATTTTCCAAAAGAAGGAACAGAGAATTGGGCCAGGTGAGGGTATTCCCTCAAAGGCCCAGTCCTCTGTTCTTAACGCTACCTCGTTAATGCGGGAAATGGCGATTAGTTTGAAAGAAAGAAAGATATATATATATATATATATATATATATATATATATATATATATATATATATATATATATATATATATATATATATATATAAAATATATATATATATCCTTGGGGATAGGGAAGAAAGAATACTTCCCACGTATTCCCTGCGTGTCGTAGAAGGCGACTAAAAGGGAAGGGAGCTGGGGGCTGGAAATCCTCCCCTCTCGTTTTTTTTTTTTTTAATTTTCCAAAGGAAGGAACAGAGAAGGGGGCCAGTGAGGATATTCCTTCAGAGGCCTATTTCTCTGCTCTTAACGCTACCTCGCTAATGCGGGGAATGGCGAATAGTATGAAAGATATATATATATATATATATATATATATATATATATATATATATATATATATATATATATATATATATTTTTATTTATTTTTTTATTATACTTTGTCGCTGTCTCCCGCGTTTGCGAGGTAGCGCAAGGAAACAGACGAAAGAAATGGCCCAACCCCCCCCATACACATGTATATACATACGTCCACACACGCAAATTACATACCTACACAGCTTTCCATGGTTTACCCCAGACGCTTCACATGCCTTGATTCAATCCACTGACAGCACGTCAACCCCGGTATACCACATCGCTCCAATTCACTCTATTCCTTGCCCTCCTTTCACCCTCCTGCATGTTCAGGCCCCGATCACACAAAATCTTTTTCACTCCATCTTTCCACCTCCAATTTGGTCTCCCTCTTCTCCTCGTTCCCTCCACCTCCGACACATATATCCTCATGGTCAATCTTTCCTCACTCATTCTCTCCATGTGCCCAAACCACTTCAAAACACCCTCTTCTGCTCTCTCAACCACGCTCTTTTTATTTCCACACATCTCTCTTACCCTTACGTTACTCACTCGATCAAACCACCTCACACCACACATTGTCCTCAAACATCTCATTTCCAGCACATCCATCCTCCTGCGCACAACTCTATCCATAGCCCACGCCTCGCAACCATACAACATTGTTGGAACCACTATTCCTTCAGACATACCCATTTTTGCTTTCCGAGATGAAAGTCGGCAAGGCAGCAGGTTTGGATGGTATTGCAGTGGAATTTATTAAAAAAGGGAGTGACTGTATTGTTGACTGGTTGGTAAGGTTATTTAATGTATGTATGACTCATGGTGAGGTGCCTGAGGATTGGCGGAATGCGTGCATAGTGCCATTGTACAAAGGCAAAGGGGATAAGAGTGAGTGCTCAAATTACAGAGGTATAAGTTTGTTGAGTATTCCTGGTAAATTATATTGGAGGGTATTGATTGAGAGGGTGAAGGCATGTACAGAGCATCAGATTGGGGAAGAGCAGTGTGGTTTCAGAAGTGGTAGAGGATGTGTGGATCAGGTGTTTGCTTTGAAGAATGTATGTGAGAAATACTTAGAAAAGCAAATAGATTTGTATGTAGCATTTATGGATCTGGAGAAGGCATATGATAGAGTTGATAGAGATGCTCTGTGAAAGGTATTAAGAATATATGGTGTGGGAGGAAAGTTGTTAGAAGCAGTGAAAAGTTTTTATCGAGGATGTAAGGCATGTGTACGTGTAGGAAGAGAGGAAAGTGATTGGTTCTCAGTGAATGTAGGTTTGCGGCAGGGGTGTGTGATGTCTCCATGGTTGTTTAATTTGTTTATGGATGGGGTTGTTAGGGAGGTAAATGCAAGAGTTTTGGAAAGAGGGGCAAGTATGAAGTCTGTTGGGGATGAGAGAGCTTGGGAAGTGAGTCAGTTGTTGTTCGCTGATGATACAGAGCTGGTGGCTGATTCATGTGAGAAACTGCAGAAGCTGGTGACTGAGTTTGGTAAAGTGTGTGGAAGAAGAAAGTTAAGAGTAAATGTGAATAAGAGCAAGGTTATTAGGTACAGTAGGGTTGAGGGTCAAGTCAATTGGGAGGTGAGTTTGAATGGAGAAAAACTGGAGGAAGTGAAGTGTTTTAGATATCTGGGAGTGGATCTGGCAGCGGATGGAACCACGGAAGCGGAAGTGGATCATAGGGTGGGGGAGGGGGCGAAAATTCTGGGGGCCTTGAAAAATGTGTGGAAGTCGAGGACATTATCTCGGATATATATATATATATATATATATATATATATATATATATATATATATATATATATATATATATATATATATATATATATATATTATCCCTGGGGATAGGGGATTAAGAATACTTCCCACGTATTCCCTGCGTGTCGTAGAAGGCGACTAAAAGGGGAGGGAGCGGGGGGCTGGAAATCCTCCCCTCTCGTTTTTTTTTTTAATTTTCCAAAAGAAGGAACAGAGGGGGCCAGGTGAGGATATTCCAAAAAAGGCCCAGTCCTCTGTTCTTAACGCTACCTCGCTAACGCGGGAAATGGCGAATAGTTTGAAAAAAAAAAAAAAAAAAAGAAATATATATATTCCTATGAGTCCACGGGGAAAATGAAACACGATAAGTTCCCAAGACATCAAATAAATATTCTAAAAGGTCATCAACTGGAACTTTTGTGAAAAGTGAGGAAATATCAAAGCTAACTAGTTTGAAATCAAAACTAACATTGATATTGTTTAACTTATTGACTAAAGCTACATTGTTCATGATATTAGAATATGATATCTTACCCACTAAAAGGCTTAATAAGGAATCTAACCATTTTGATAATTTATATGTAATGGAGCCTACTGAACTCACTATAGGTCTTGCTGGAAAATTTTGTTTATGTGTTTTGATAAGTTCATGCATATGTGGCAATGAAGGGGACAAAGATGACAAACTTATGATAAGAAAACCATTACCTTTCAACAGCAACTTCATTTCTTTATTGAAATGGGAATTAACTGCTTCTAGGGGATTTTTACTGAGTTTAGAATATTTTGTGTTATCATTTGAAAGATCATTCATTTTAGATAGATAGATACTTTTGTCTAAAATCACAACAGTGTTAGCCTTATCTGCTTTAGTTATATGTATATCCTTGTCTTTTTTTTAAGGTGTTAATAGCTCTTATAAATCTTTTAGGGCAATTAGGTTCTTCTGGTTTTGACAAACAGGCATACGCTAAACCCTTACAGATATCAATTTCATCATTAGTTAAATTATTGTATTTCTCTAAATTACAAAAAGACTTTGTGACATCAACACAGCTAGCTTCCCTGTTAGAGCACACAAAACTTAATCCTTAGCCTAAGGCACACAAGGAATCCTTATCTTTTTGTTTATTAGACAGGTTTATCACAAAAGAAGGGTTTGTGTTCTTAGTCCAGTCGCTGTTTTTAATAAGATGGTCCAAATTACAATTTCGTTTCATTTGTAGCCTATTGTGTTCATTCCTTAATCTATCATAGCAATCGTCCAATATCCGGTTCGTCCAATAAGTCGGTATAGCCATTTGAAAGGCACGTTTCTTCTCTCTTGTAATAAGAAAATCTTCCTCCATATGGTGTGGGAGGAAAGTTGTTAGAAGCAGTGAAAAGTTTTTATCGAGGATGTAAGGCATGTGTACGTGTAGGAAGAGAGGAAAGTGATTGGTTCTCAGTGAATGTAGGTTTGCGGCAGGGGTGTGTGATGTCTCCATGGTTGTTTAATTTGTTTATGGATGGGGTTGTTAGGGAGGTAAATGCAAGAGTTTTGGAAAGAGGGGCAAGTATGAAGTCTGTTGGGGATGAGAGAGCTTGGGAAGTGAGTCAGTTGTTGTTCGCAGATGATACAGCGCTGGTGGCTGATTCATGTGAGAAACTGCAGAAGCTGGTGACTGAGTTTGGAAAAGTGTGTGAAAGAAGAAAGTTAAGAGTAAATGTGAATAAGAGCAAGGTTATTAGGTACAGTAGGGTTGAGGGTCAAGTCAATTGGGAGGTGAGTTTGAATGGAGTAAAACTGGAGGAAGTGAAGTGTTTTAGATATCTGGGAGTGGATCTGGCAGCGGATGGAACCATGGAAGCGGAAGTGGATCATAGGGTGGGGGAGGGGGCGAAAATCCTGGGGGCCTTGAAAAATGTGTGGAAGTCGAGAACATTATCTCGGAAAGCAAAAATGGGTATGTTTGAAGGAATAGTGGTTCCAACAATGTTGTATGGTTGCGAGGCGTGGGCTATGGATAGAGTTGTGCGCAGGAGGATGGATGTGCTGGAAATGAGATGTTTGAGGACAATGTGTGGTGTGAGGTGGTTTGATCGAGTGAGTAACGTAAGGGTAAGAGAGATGTGTGGAAATAAAAAGAGCGTGGTTGAGAGAGCAGAAGAGGGTGTTTTGAAGTGGTTTGGGCACATGGAGAGGATGAGTGAGGAAAGATTGACCAAGAGGATATATGTGTCGGAGGTGGAGGGAACAAGGAGAAGAGGGAGACCAAATTGGAGGTGGAAAGATGGAGTGAAAAAGATTTTGTGTGATCGGGGCCTGAACATGCAGGAGGGTGAAAGGAGGGCAAGGAATAGAGTGAATTGGAGCGATGTGGTATACCGGGGTTGACGTGATGTCAGTGGATTGAATCAAGGCATGTGAAGCGTCTGGGGTAAACCATGGAAAGCTGTGTAGGTATGTATATTTGCGTGTGTGGACGTATGTATATACATGTGTATGGGGGGGGGGGGTTGGGCCATTTCTTTCGTCTGTTTCCTTGCGCTACCTCGCAAACGCGGGAGACAGCGACAAAGTATAATAAAATAATAAAATAATCCTCCATTTCAAGTTTCTTTAATTCAACGTGTTTCTTTAAAATAATATTTTGGAATTGGTCAGATGGTCGACCAGACAGCTGCAACAATCGCTGGGATAAAACAGATCTTGGCATTACTTGTTCATCAAGGCATTTCCTAAAGAATTCAAATCGTAACTTCAGTTGGTGAGCCTTGATTAACGATTTGGAGGAAGCAATAACGAAAGGAGAAAATCCAGGACAGCTTGTAGAGAAGTAATAGAAGAGCCGTGTGGAATCCATGTTGGAAAGGATCACAATTTTGCGCGTGATCAAGTATATTCCTATGAGTCCACGGGGTAAATGAAACACGATAAGTTCCCAAGTGCACTTTCGTGTAATAATCACAAAATTTTCCAGCAAGACCTATAGTGAATTCACTAGGCTTCATCACATATAAAATGTCAAAATGGTTAGTTTCTTTATCAAGCCCTTTAGTGGGTAAGATATCAAACTCTAATATCATGAACAAAGTGGATTTACTTAACAAGTTTATCAATATCAATGTTGATTTTGATTTCAAACTTGTTAGCTTTGATGTTTCCTCACTTTTCACAAAAGTTCCAGTTGATGACCTTTTAGAATATTTATTTGATATCTTGGATGATATATATATATATATATATATATATATATATATATATATATATATATATATATATATATATATATATATATATATATGTATTTATATATGGTAGAGGATGTGTGGATCAGGTGTTTGCTTTGAAGAATGTGTGTGAGAAATACTTAGAAAAACAGATGGATTTGTATGTAGCATTTACGGATCTGGAAAAGACATATGATAGGGTTGATAAAGATGCTTTGTGGAAGGTCTCAAGAGTATATGGTGTGGGAGGTAAGGTGCTAGAAGCAGTGAAAAGTTTTTCTTAAGGATGTAAGGTATGTGTGCGAGTAGGAAGAGAGGAGAGTGATAGGTTCCTAGTGAAGGTCGGTCTTAGACAGGGGTGTGTGATGTCTCTGTGGTTGTTTGATTCGTTTATGGATGGGGTGGTTAGGGAGTTAAATGCAGGAATTTTGGTGAAAGGGTCGAGGATGCAGTCTCTTAGAGATGAGAGGGCCTACGAAGTGAGTCAGCTGTTGTTCGCCGATGATACAGCTTTAGTGGTTCGAGTGAGACCTGCAGAAGTTGGTGACCGAGTTTGGAAGAGTGTGTGAAAAGAGAAAATTGAGAGCAAATGTGACTAAGAGCAAGGTTATCATGTTCAATAGGGTTGAAGGACAAGTTAATTGGGATGTAAGTTTGAATGGAGAAATATTGGAGGATGTGGAATGTTTTAGATACCTGGGCATGGACTTAGCAGCGAAGGGAAACATGGAAGCGGAAGTGAGTCACAGGGTGGGGCAGGGGGCAAAGGTTCTGGGAGCGATGAAGAATGTATGGAAGGAGAGAACGTTATAGCGGAGAGCAAAAATGGGGTATGTCTGAAGCAATAGTAGTTCCACCAATATTGTATGGTTGTGAGGCATGGGCTGAAACATATATCCTCTTTGTCAACTTTTATTCACTCATTCTCTCCATATGTTCAAACCAGTTGAACACACCCTCTTCTACTCTCTCAACCACACTCTTTTTATTACCACACATCTCTCTTACCCTTTCATTACTCACTCGATCAAACCACCTTATACCACACATTGTCCTCAAACATTTCATTTCCAACACATCCACCCTCCTACGTACAACCGTACAACCTTCGCAACCATATAATATTGTTGGAACCACCAATCCTTCAAACATACCCATTTTTGCTCTCCGAGATAGAGTTCTCTTACATATTCTTCATCGCTCCCAGAACCTCGTGCGCGCGGGAGGTAGCACTAGGAAAAGACCACAAAGGACACATTCGTTCACACTCATTCTCTAGCTGTCATGTGTAATGCACCGAAACCACAGCTCCCTTTCAACATCCAGGCCCCACAAAACCTTCCATGGTTTACCGCAGACGCTTCACATGCCCTGGTTCAATCCATTGACAGCACGTCGACCCCCGCTATACCACATCGTTCCAATTCACTCTTGTTTCTTGCACGCCTTTCACCCTCATGTATGTTCAGGCCCCGATCGCTCAAAATCTTTTTCACTCTATCCTTCCACCTCCAATTTGGTCTCCCACTTGTCCTCATTCCCTCCACCTCTGACTCATATATCCTCTTTGTCAATCTTTCCTCACTCATTCTCTCCATATGACCAAACCATTTTAATGCCCCCTCCTCTGCTCTCTCAACCACTCATCTCAACATGACAGAGTTAAATTATTATCATTTCAATCTATGTTCCTCAGGTCATTACGTAATTGCAATCCAGAGTATATTGACGATGAGTTTGAGGATGTATATTCTATAGGATCTAAGTTAAAGTACCACAGATCTTTCATTGATAAATCCCTTATGTTAGCAAGGAAATCATTTTATAGAATTGAGCCCAAACCTCCCACTGACACCAAGAATATTTTAGTTCTCCCTTTTGATAATAATTTTACTCTACTTCCCATGTTGCTTAAATCCTTTAATGTAAATGCTGCCTTCAGCAACAATGATACTGTAAAGAATATCTTAATCAGGAATTCAGAAAATTCTCCTGGATGCATCTATAAAGTGCCATGTAGAATTTGTGATAACTTTTATGTTGGGCAGACTGGTAAGGATCTTTCTGTTAGACTTAAGCAACATAAATATAGTATAAGAACGGTACAAGAATCAAATGCCTTGTTTAAACTCGTTAAAAACTATGATCATTGTATTGACTGGAGTAATGCCATCTCAGTTATTAACTCTCACTCTATTACCACGAGAAATATCATTGAATCTTCTATTATTAGATAGACAAAGAATTATACTCTTAATATTAGTGATGGTCTATACAAATTAGATAACTTTATTGTTGATGAAATTTGTAAAATGATAAGTTTATGATACGCTCGTTGTTTGTCTTGGACAGTCGCATGTTTACCAAATGGCGTCTTAGCTCTGTCTCTTTGTCATATATCAACTGGCATATTTCGCTCTTGTGTCTCCCCTGATGATGTGATTATTACACGAAAGTGCACTTATCGTGTTTCATTTTCCCCATGGACTCTTAGGAATATACTTGATCACACGCAAAATTGTGATCCTTTCCAATATATATATATATTTATATATATATATATATTTTTTTTTTGCTTTGTCGCTGTCTCCCGCGTTTGCGAGGTAGCGCAAGGAAACAGACGAAAGAAATGGCCCAACCCACCCCCATACATATGTATATACATACGTCCACACACGCAAATATACATACCTACACAGCTTTCCATGGTTTACCCCAGACGCTTCACATGCCCTGATTCAATCCACTGACAGCACGTCAACCCCGGTATACCACATCGATCCAGTTCACTCTATTCCTTGCCCTCCTTTCACCCTCCTGCATGTTCAGGCCCCGATCACACAAAATCTTTTTCACTCCATCTTTCCACCTCCAATTTGGTCTCCCACTTCTCGTTCCCTCCACCTCCGACACATATATCCTCTTGGTCAATCTTTCCTCACTCATTCTCTCCATGTGCCCAAACCATTTCAAAACACCCTCTTCTGCTCTCTCAACCACTCTCTTTTTATTTCCATACATCTCTCTTACCCTTACATTACTTACTCGATCAAACCACCTCACACCACACATTGTCCTCAAACATCTCATTTCCAGCACATCCATCCTCCTGCGCACAACTCTATCCATAGCCCACGCCTCGCAACCATACAACATTGTTGCAACCACTATTCCTTCAAACATACCCATTTTTGCTTTCAGAGATAATGTTCTCGACTTCCACACATTCTTCAAGGCTCCCAGGATTTTCGCCCCCTCCCCCACCCTATGATCCACTTCCGCTTCCGTGGTTCCATCCGCTGTCAGATCCACTCCCAGATATCTAAAACACTTTACTTCCTCCAGTTTTTCTCCATTCAAACTTACCTCCCAATTGACTTGACCCTCAACCCTACTGTACCTA
>NC_092230.1:10203019-10208019 GCF_036320965.1 Panulirus ornatus | reverse complement strand
CTGGTGGTCAGGTTAAAAAGATGAAAATAGGAAAATCCAGTGAGGTACGTTTAGTTTACTACAGTCATTATTGTAGTGTGTGTTCACTACAGAGAGTCATTATTGTAGTGTGTGTGTTCACTACAGAGAGTCATTATTGTAGTGTGTGTGTTCACTACAGAGAGTCATTATTGTAGTGTGTGTTCACTACAGAGAGTCATTATTGTAGTGTGTGTGTTCACTACAGAGAGTCATTATTGTAGTGTGTGTGTTCACTACAGAGAGTCATTATTGTAGTGTGTGTTCACTACAGAGTCATTATTGTAGTGTGTGTGTTCACTACAGAGAGTCATTATTGTAGTGTGTGTGTTCACTACAGAGAGTCATTATTGTAGTGTGTGTGTTCACTACAGAGAGTCATTATTGTAGTGTGTGTTCACTACAGAGTCATTATTGTAGTGTGTGTTCACTACAGAGAGTCATTATTGTAGTGTGTGTGTTCACTACAGAGAGTCATTATTGTAGTGTGTGTTCACTACAGAGTCATTATTGTAGTGTGTGTTCACTACAGAGAGTCATTATTGTAGTGTGTGTGTGTTTACGTGGTTTTCCTCTCGCTGACCTCCGACCTCTTGATAGTCATATCTCTCACACTGACCCTACAGTCAGTCCTCCCATTTCCCAGATGGGATAAGAATCTTTAAGTGAATATTAACCTTCGTCCGGCCATTGTAAGTGTGGCGCATTGAGGGAAACTGCCCAAAAATGTGACAGCGAACAGTGGAAGGGATGCGCCCTGTTCCCAACCCCTTAAACCAAGACATTGTAAGGCAGAAATGGGGGGAAAAAGAAATGGTTTACCCTTCCTTGTGGGATAAGGAATGGTGTTCTTAGGATCTAATTGTCTTGTGGCATGATTTTCTTGTGTGTGATTGGTGGTCGGAATTGTAGAAATATAAGATTAGAGAGAAATTGTACCGATGGAATGAAACGAAAACAACATGAGGGACGGTTTTGTGTATATCATACATATGTAGGTAACTGTTTACTGTAGTGGCGTCTCTTTATTACATGGTTTGTTTCCTCTAACTTTACCCCAGGAGAGGAAAGTTGATAATTCTGAAAAAACGTGGACAATATAGGTGTAGGACGGTGGGAGCAGAGAGAGAGGAAAATAATGACATACACAGTTTTGACTCTACGCCCTGATATCACAAACCTTGTAGCTCGAATGTATTGTTCCAGTAATGATTTTGACCCATAGATCAATATCAGATACTAGAAGTCTTTCATTATTCTTTGATGGATTTCTTTTATTTATATTTCGTAAGATAACTGAATATATATTTTTATTTTTCTCTACGTTACCAAGTTACAACTTGACTTCTTCTCTTGTGAGAATGACGTAGAGTCTCTCTCATGGTTGATGTATATCTCTTTACACTTTTGAGAGATGACTTTAATCTGTCTGAGAAAATGGAGTTTAATTAACGTCAAAGTGAATTAAACATATTAAGAAATGAACAGAGCCAATGGAAGTCATGTCTAACTATCTCCACCTCCCCCCTATAGCAACCATCATAAATCGTATTTTCGATGTTCTTTCAGAAATGGGTCATGTTTATTTCGTACGGAAATGGTAGCTGGGATGTTGGTCACTGATTTCTAATACGACGGAGTCCATTTTTTCATTTTTCTTTTTGTATAGAAATTCTTGCAAAATGTAATTATTACTATTTTCTTACATGCCTCACAAAGATAATGTTAAAACCGTCTTACACAAATGGTATGTTGACTCTCCAGTTGGAAGTGTATTTGACGCTCTTGAGATGTTTTTTGAACTTTGAAGTGCAACGCCGTCCGAGATTGGAGTGTATTTTGTGAGTTTGTTCCATGTAGTCGGGTTCTTAATGTATTGGTGAGAACTTGAAATGTGTTCTTCTTGGGTATAAACTGTATTTCGAGACTGTGAAGAGTACTTTGAGATTATGATATATATATATATATATATATATATATATATATATATATATATATATATATATATATATATATATATATATATATATATATGTATATATATATATATATATATATATATATATATATATATATATATATATATATATATATATATGTATATATATGTACATATATATATATATATATATATATATATATATATATATATATATATATATATATATATATATATATATATATTATTTTTTTTTATATTATACTTTGTCGCTGTCTCCCGCGTTTGCGAGGTAGCGCAAGGAAACAGACGAAAGAAATGGCCCAACCCCCCCCATACACATATATATACATACGTCCACACACGCAAATATACATACCTACACAGCTTTCCATGGTTTACCCCAGACGCTTCACATGCCTTGATTCAATCCACTGACAGCACGTCAACCCCGGTATACCACATCGCTCCAATTCACTCTATTCCTTGCCCTCCTTTCACCCTCGTGCATGTTCAGGCCCCGATCACACAAAATCTTTTTCACTCCATCTTTCCACCTCCAATTTGGTCTCCCTCTTCTCCTCGTTCCCTCCACCTCCGACACATATATCCTCTTGGTCAATCTTTCCTCACTCATTCTCTCCATGTGCCCAAACCACTTCAAAACACCCTCTTCTGCTCTCTCAACCACGCTCTTTTTATTTCCACACATCTCTCTTACCCTTACGTTACTCACTCGATCAAACCACCTCACACCACACATTGTCCTCAAACATCTCATTTCCAGCACATCCATCCTCCTGCGCACAACTCTATCCATAGCCCACGCCTCGCAACCATACAACATTGTTGGAACCACTATTCCTTCAAACATACCCATTTTTGCTTTCCGAGATAATGTTCTCGACTTCCACACATTCTTCAAAGCCCCCAGAATTTTCGCCCCCTCCCCCACCCTATGATCCACTTCCGCTTCCATGGTTCCATCCTCTGCCAGATCCACTCCCAGATATCTAAAACACTTCACTTCCTCCAGTTTTTCTCCATTCAAACTCACCTCCCAATTTACTTGACCCTCAACCCTACTGTACCTAATAACCTTGCTCTTATTCACATTTACTCTTAACTTTCTTCTTCCACACACTTTACCAAACTCAGTCACCAGCTTCTGCAGTTTCTCACATGAATCAGCCACCAACGCTGTATCATCAGCGAACAACAACTGACTCACTTCCCAAGCTCTCTCATCCCCAACAGACTTCATACTTGCCCCTCTTTCCAAAACTCTTGCATTTACCTCCCTAACAACCCCATCCATAAACAAATTAAACAACCATGGAGACATCACACACCCCTGCCGCAAACCTACATTCACTGAGAACCAGTCACTTTCCTCTCTTCCTATACGTACACATGCCTTACATCCTCGATAAAAACTTTTCACTGCTTCTAACAACTTTCCTCCCACACCATATATTCTTAATACCTTCCACAGAGCATCTCTATCAACTCTATCATATGCCTTCTCCAGATCCATAAATGCTACATACAAATCCATTTGCTTTTCTAAGTATTTCTCACATACATTCTTCAAAGCAAACACCTGATCCACACATCCTCTACCACTTCTGAAACCACACTGCTCTTCCCCAATCTGATGCTCTGTACATGCCTTCACCCTCTCAATCAATACCCTCCCATATAATTTACCAGGAACACTCAACAAACTTATACCTCTGTAATTTGAGTACTCACTCTTATCCCCTTTGCCTTTGTACAATGGCACTATGCACGCACTCCGCCAATCCTCAGGCACCTCACCATGAGTCATACATACATTAAATAACCTTACCAACCAGTCAACAATACAGTCACCCCCTTTTTAATAGATTCCACTGCAATACCATCCAAACTTGCTGCCTTGCCGGCTTTCATCTTCCGCAAAGCTTTCACTACCTCTTCTCTGTTTACCAAATCATTTTCCCCAACCCTCTCACTTTGCACACCACCTCGACCAAAACACCCTATATCTGCCACTCTATCATCAAACACATTCAACAAACCTTCAAAATACTCACTCCATCTCCCTCTCACATCACCACTACTTGTTATCACCTCCCCATTTGCGCCCTTCACTGAAGTTCCCATTTGCTCCCTTGTCTTACGCACTTTATTTACCTCCTTCCAGAACATCTTTTTATTCTCCCTAAAATTTAATGATACTCTCTCATCCCAACTCTCATTTGCCCTTTTTTTCACCTCTTGCACCTTTCTCTTGACCTCCTGTCTCTTTCTTTTATACATCTCCCACTCAATTGCATTTTTTCCCTATATTTTTCCCTATATTTTTTCCCTATATTATTTCCCTATATTCCTATGAGTCCACGGGGAAAATGAAACACGATAAGTTCCCAAGTGCACTTTCGTGTAATAATCACATCACCAGGGGAGATACAAGAGAGAAATATAACAATCAGTTGATATACAACGAAGAGACGTAGCTAGGACGCCATTTGGTAAACATGCGATTGTTCAAGACAGACAACAAGCGTATCATAAACTCATTATGTGGACAAGAAGGTGAATTGTTTACAAATTTTATCAACAATAAAGTTATCTACTTTGTATAGACCATCACTAATATTAAGATTATAATTCTTTGTGTATTTGATAATAGAAGCTTCAATGAAATTTCACGTGGTACTGGAGTTAGAGTTGATAACTGAGATGGCATTACTCTAGACAATACACTGATCATAGATTTTAACGTGATTAAACAAGGTATTTGTTTAATCACGTTAAAAAACTATTACCACCTTCAGACTCGTGCCCCGCGAGTATGGCGTCTTACATGGTCCCTTTAAGTTGTCTGTAGAATCTCAGGTTCTTGGCTAACTTGAGGCTGTCAGTGGCTCCCGTGGAGGAACACATAGGGAAAAACTGTGTTACATAACACACAAATACCGTCCAGAATTAAGCACGAGATGTACAGCAACAGGGGAATGATGGGCACCTGTGGTTTGAGACGTTCCTGGCCAGACTG